>NC_056726.1:883509761-883737261 GCF_019279795.1 Protopterus annectens | reverse complement strand
GTATGTAGTACATTTATGCTGTTGGTAGGTATTTTTCAGTTTAACATTGTAAAGTTTCAACATTTTGACATTTCTGGATTTTGCATTCAGTATTACGGCTTTCATTGCACTTCTGTACAATGAAGTTGTCATTTACCTGCACATATAAGAATTTGTGAAAGTCTTGGAACCTATATAATCAGTCCAGCTTCTTTGGGGCAGTGAGTTGGGAGTATGGTTCCAGACAGGCAGCAAGGAAATAATTCTCCAGTGTTCCTGTGACTGGAGGCCACTAGTTTGGAGGCTTTCACACCCAGGATGTCAAAGCGAAATTTCTAGGCATCAGAGGCGTCTTTATCATCTCATTTAAAGTGATCCTTCATTCTGCATAAGATATCACCAAATGATTTGCCCTGTGTGGGAGATGCAAAGGATATGGTGTCTTCAGTGTCTGTGTGAAATGAAAGTGGGGGAGACATTTGTGAAAGAAAGGCTAGATCTTCTTCCTCACTATCCAAAGACTGAGCCCATCTGTGGAGAAGGCTTTCTCTTTCTTTTAATGGATGCAACTCCTGACACTGAAGGTTGGTCCACTGTAAGCTACAGGTATAACAGTTTGCTATTAAATATGGCTATGCTGCTGTGGATGCAGCATTCAGGGAAGAAGCCACTGGGTCTGTTATAAGAGGACATGCTTGACTGAGGATTCACCTGGAATGCCTCATTAGCCATGGATATACAGTTTGGGCCTGCAGTAATGGAAGTGTTCAAAAGACTGGAGAAAGTGTCAAAACCATTCAGTCTGTAAAACAATTTCTTCATCCCATCATACTGTCTTATTGCAGACGTTATCCGTCTAAGAGCTGGCCCAGGTATTACATTCAAGATAAACAAATAAAAACAGCATAGCGACAAGTTCAGCAGTCTTATCAGAACAGCATTAAATGAAAATAAATTAACAAAATCCAATGGAACCACGAGAATCACCATTAAAATGTTTAATATAATCACTATGGAAATGCAATGAAATAAACAAATTGATATGCAAGTACAAGACTTTCGCACAGTGCTTCATCAGGCTTAATAAACAATGAGACACTAAAAAGAATATATATATAACAAGTTAATAAATCACATGATATAAATCAATTAAAAATCACATAATACAGACTTAACTTACTTTCTTAAAAAGACAGCACTTAGACCTGGTTATGCAAATCATTTAAAATGGGCTTTAATGCTTGTATTACTTTTAAACCCCAGGGGTAAATGTGCACAAAAACATAAAATCCACTCACTTTAATTCTTCCTTCTTAGTATAATTAAGTCCCCCTCCAGTTGAAACATTTATAACTTGCAAAATGCAAAACCTAAAACAGTGCATTTCATCTGTTTGACTAATATGCCTATAAAGTGCATGTTATTTTTTCTTCAATATTTCTGAAAGATGACTACCAATATGTTCTTTAAACTTTGTTTGTCTTGCCTACGTATAAAGGATTACAGGATACACAATTAGCAGTGTAAATCCATTCCTAAATATTGGATGTTGTATAGATTGTTCACTGTGATGTGTGTGTGTGTGTGTGTGTGTGTGTGTGTATGTGTATATATATATATATATATATATATATATATATATATATATATATATATATATATAGATAGGTAGAAGACTGTGACACACCAAAAGACTGAAAATTCTATATATATTTTGCAGGGAGCGTGGGGGGTGCAGGCCACCACATGAAGGGTGCAGGGGGGTTTGTCCATGTATTAAAAATGTTTTCAGTATTTTTAATTTTTCATTCTTTTGGGATTCATTGTTTTTGTCAGTCTTCTGAAGTAAACCCATATATATATGTGTGTGTGTGTGTGTGTGTGTGTGTGTGTGTGTGTGTGTGTATATATATATATATATATATATATATATATATATATATATATATATATATATATATATATACATACATACATACATATACAATAGTCACAATTAATGTATTTAAACATGACATTTTCTAGCTTTAAACTTGTTAATAGTCTTTGGCTGCTCTTTGTAGCATAATTGATTTTTTTAAATCCCTATCCTTATAGTCAAACTTTAATCCATTTTGTAAGCTGGTGTGTAATTCAGGTACGTGTTCCAGTAATGGCCCATATAGTTTCATAGTAGTGTACTAGGCTATCTGCCCTGGGGCATTTACAAGCCTAGCCAACAATGATGTGGCTTACACCACCCCATATTATATAGTTGCGCCTCTCTAGTAGTGGCACATGTGGGACCCCATTATTTAGTAAACTATACCTCTGTCTAGTAGTGACACTGAGGTGACTCCCAGGGTAAACTTACGATCTCCCATCCATGCATCGAGATTTTTCTTGAACAGTGCCAGTGAAGGGCTCTGTCTCACATGAACTGGGATTTTGTTCCAGAGTACGGGTAACCTCTGTGTTATGAATCTATCCCTCCAGCATGTTCTATTCATATTTGTGCAGAGGTTGAAATCTTTAGCTCGCGTGGTTCTGGTGGATCTGGATTTTTTGAGATGGAGCATGTCCATCAGTTCTTGGTTGGACATGGCCCTGTATGTTAGGCACGAATCACCTCTGAGCAGGCGGTATGCTACTGAATAGAGCTGGAGTTTCTTTAATCTAGCTGGATAAGGCAAATGTTTGAGACCCATGATCCTCTTGGTGAGGTACTTCTGGGGTCTTTCCAGTTGTTGCATGTGCCGGGTGAGATACATCCCAAATGGAGCATTATATTCAATCATGGGCCTGACAAGGGAGGAATATAGAGGTACAATGACCTCCTTTGATCTGGATGAGAATCCCTTCATGATGAGATGGACAAGGTAGAATGTCTTTCTGACCACTTTGGCAACATAGTTGTCAAAGGAGAGGTCACTATCGACTTGAGTCCCCAGGTCTCTGATTACTTCTTCCGTACTCAGTGGGTTATTGTCTATGTGATAATTTGTGGGTACTTTGTTTTTCCCAAAGGGGATGACTATACATTTTTTGGCGTTAAGTTTGAGGCCATGATTCCGGCACCAGTTGTCCGTTTCAGTGAGACCTTTCTGTAGGATGTGTGCATCAGCAGGTGAATCAACTATGGCACCCAGTTTGCAGTCATCTGCAAACTTTGTCAGCCATAATCCTCCCATATTTGCTTTCACATCCGAGAAGTAAATGCCGAATAAGAGTGGTCCCAAGACTGAGCCCTGTGGGACACCACTCGTGACTGGTTTTGAGTCTGACATGGCTCCAGCAATTTTGACCTTATGGGTTCTGTTTTTTAGCCAGTTTGCTACCCATCTTGTGACATATGGATTTACATTTAGGCTGCTGAGCTTGTCTATGATGCCAGAGTGTGGTATCATGTCAAAGGCTTTAGCCAAGTCCAAGTAGGCAGTGTGGACAGCCTTGCCCTCGTCGATGGCACTAGTGACTGTCTCAAGAAGTCAACCAGGTTTAAGAGGCAGGATCTGCCTTTACAAAACCGAATTGGGTGGGATCAAGGGTCTGCAGATCTCCAATATCGCCATTTATGAGTTCCATGATGATTCTTTCCATAGCCTTGCAGACCAGGCTGGTCAGACTTATGGGGCGGTAGTTACCAGGGTCAGTAGAATTTCCTCCTTTGTGGAGTGGGACCACTGTTGCTGTGCGCCAGTGTTCAGGTACATATCCTGTAGTGAGGCTAAGATTGAATAGCGTTTTAGGTGCGGGTTTAGTTCATCTTGAAGTTCACGTAACACGCAACCGGGGATACCATCGGGTCCCATAGATGCTGTGTTTTTTGCTTTGTTGAGTGCTGATTTCACCTGTATGTCTGAGATGACAGGTAGGTTACATTCAGCAGGGATAATTACTACATCTTTAGGGGTGAGGGAGGGAGAAATTTGCTCTAAACCTAGCTGCCACAATATCGGCAATGTCGGTAGGGTCAGTGAATTTTTTGTCGTTGTGTACCAACTCAGAGCATATCTGAGAATTTCCTCCCAAGGTTCTGACATAATTAAAGAAGGCATTGTGATTGTCTTTGGTATCCTTGGCAATCTTTCTCTCAAAGTTGGCTTTAGATGTTTTTATGAGAGAACGTAGTTTTTTACTTGTGCTGATCAGGGAAGCCTTTCCCTTGTGGGATTTGGCTTTGTCCTGCAGTAGCTTCCTTCTTTTGTTGTACAGTTTGTTTATAGCCGGGGTCCACCAAACCGGGCGTTTTCCCTTGGTGGAGAGGGTCTTGGTTTTAGTTGGGATTGCTTGATCCATGCATTCTTGGAGATATCCGTAGAAGGCTGTGTAGGATTCAGCATTTTGGGTTGTGGTTTCCATTAACCCAGTAGGCTTAAAGGATATCATTTCTGACTTAAGGAGTGTAAAGTCAGCTTTTGAAAAATTTTTCACTGTGGTCTTTTGTTCTGAGGTTGGGGGTGGGATATGTACATCCAACATGATCAGTTTATGGTCAGATCTTACTAGTGAGGGGTTTATATCCGGTGCGGAGCATTTGGACCCCATGTTTGTGATAATCAGGTCAAGTATATTATCTCTCCTCGTAGGAGAAGTGACCAGTTGCTCCATAGCATTTGAGTTAATGAATTCCAGGAATCTTTGGGATAGGGTGTTAGGGCTAGAATAGTGGGCCCAGTCTATGTTGGGGTAGTTGAAGTCACCCAATATGATGGTGGTTGGTGTGACATTCATATCCTCCAGTGTTTTCAGGAATGCTTGATGGGATTCCTGGGATTGGGAGGGTGTTCTATAACATGCGATCAGTTGTATGGCAGTTTTGCCTATGGTGAGTAAAACTTGTATGGTTTCTGATGCTTCATGGGTAGCCACCAATCGAGAGGTGTAGGTGTCCTTTATGAAAATGGACACTCCTCCCTTTGTGGTTCAGCCTGGAACTTGAGGCCGAAAAGCATGATATGAGGTATAGCCTGGTAGCGCTGGAGTGCTCTCAGGAGCCTTGAACCAGGTTTCAGTTACTGCACAGACATCGATGTTCTCCATACTGAGAAGTGCTTCGAGTGCCTGCATCTTGAGATTTAGACTTCTGGCGTTGAGCAGCATTACCCTTAATTTTTTTCCATTTTTGTTTTTTACGGAGGTTGATTTGTCTTTTGAACATTGCCTAAAAAAGGCACTATGGGGGTGGCAAGAGCCTTGGCCAGTATTCGGAAGCCCAGTGGTGACAGGTGCAAGCCATCCCTTGCAACGCGGCTTGTCCAGCATGTCATCCCAGGCTGACAGACATTGGATCCCCCTAGAATGACACCAGTGATTAAGCCAATTGTTAAAACTGATCATTTTGTCTTTGTACTGAGGCATCATTCTTGGTGAAGGCAGGATGCTGCTCAGGGTCAGGGTCATACCAGTCTGGGCTACATAATCGGAGAGCTCCTCAATGTCTCTTTTCATGTAGTCCAGGGAGGTACGTCTCAGGTCATTCACACCAGCATGGACAATGACTGCATCATACTTGTACTTGCTTTGGAGTGACCTGAGTGCATGTGTAATGTGGCGGATCCTAGCTCCCAATAGGCAGCTCACCGTTACCCTCTCCTTATTCAGCCTGGTAAGTGGAACGTCGGTGTGTCTGACTATAGAGTCACCTATTACTAATGTCCCTGGCATAGTGTTTTGCCTTAGGGGCTGTGATTGTGTGACACACCTGTTGTTTGAGGTATGTGTTGTAGGTGTTACATTTTGTGGGGGTGTATTTCTGGGTGTCTGCTTTGGAGGCCTCTGTTGTTTTGGTAAGTTTTTTATAAGAGCCTCCGAGTATGTCTTTGTGTTCTTATGTGTTTGGTTTGTAGTGGTGGTGGTTTTATGTGTGACCAGTTTTGCTTCGGGTGTGGGTACCTTCTCCTCCTGTCTGGTCGTGCCAGTCCTGAGTTGAGAGAGTTCAGCCTCCAGTCTGGCTATTATGTCCTTATAATGTCCTGAACTGACTGTTATTACTAAATGTTAACAGACATCTATAGCCACTATTTTCTTTTGGGCTGTTTAAGGATTTTTGTTGAGCAGAAAAAGTAGGTCTGTAGAGGATTGAGTATTTGCTGTCTATATTCTTACGTTTATTATGAATTTTAAAAGGTTTATATCCCTCTGGACAAAGTCAGATGATAAAATTTTTATTTGATCTAACATTACATCATCATTCTTGTTCAAGCATGCTACTCTACTCATTTGACGAATTACAGTGTTGTCAGACATGAATGAGGGGTGCATACTTAACCTATGTAAATAATTATTGCACTGTACTTTCTTCTTATATAAAGATGCATCATTTACCATTTGACCTTTAGTGATTATGATATCAAGAAAAAATATATGGGTATTGCCAACACTATTTTTAAACCAAAGAAAGTCAGAAGTGATAGAAATATAATTAAGAAACACATGAAAAACTGATACAGCTATAACTTGTATAAGTATGCACCCCTCATTCATGTTTGACAACATTGCAATCTCACTTGTGATTACTGTTGTTGCTGTGCTTTATTTTCTTCTTTTGACAGGAAAATATTGTAAAACCTGGATTTTCTTTCAGCTTTTATACATAATGTTCTATATGTATAGCTCTGCCTTGTGTGTTTTTAACATTGGATGACAGTTGTACCACAAATTAAGTTATATGAATGTACTGTGGAAATCTTACCTTCTCTGACAAAATGTGGTTTAAATTGCTGTTAAATGTTATTTTATGGCAGTAAAAATGGTTAAAGTGCGAGGAGCTAACTTTTAACACGGGTTTGTCACGCGAGTTGCTTTGGTTTTCTTAGTTACTTTGTGTACTTGCAGTTCTTTAACTTCTGTCAGTTGTAATAGAACCCTGAACACATTTCTAATTTTTTTTGATAATAGGACAGTTTATCGGAGTTGTGTGCAGACATAACTTATTACTAGAAAGTTTAAGTACTTATGGTTATGTGATTAGAACTTTTGTGATGATTTAAAATTTTGAATGCACCTTTAAGTTCTGAATTAGTGTTTGATCCCCTTTTTACACAAATTCTCAGAGTGGGCTGATAGGGGCACATTAATGCCCAATGTGTCTAGGATGTTAAATGTACCAAAATTATTCTCAAACAAGGCATCTTCCTTGAAGGGACAAAGCAAACAAAAATTCCAGCCAAACAAAAGTCAGGGATCCAAAAGGAGGATAATTCTTTGAAACCAAAGAAGAGAGGTTCCTTTCCAAAAAATAATCAACCCCCTCCAAAGGATTGACTATGCTGAATCACAGAGCACCCCCTGCACCCCACCTGCTCTTCTTTCTCCCAGGCTATCTCTCAACCCTGAAGCCTGGCTGCAAGTACTCTAAAGTAATTCAGAGAGGGTATACTTGACAGTGGATAGAAAATTCTGCCCCCTTTAAGTGGAATTCCCCCATACCCACCAGACCAGACAGCTTCCTCCAGTACTCCATCACATAATAGAAGCAAGACTCCTAGAACCAGTGTCTGCGGTACATGGCAGTGAAGGATTTTACTCCAGAATCTTTTTGGTACCAAATAAAAAGAGCACTCCTAATGACCCGTTCTATATTTGTTGTTTCTTAACACTTTTGTAAAAGTTCCCACATTAAAAATTCTCATGGGAGTCAAAACTACAGTGCAAGGTATGTTTAGTTACTTGACTGGCAGAATGCATTAACTCAGGCATGGGCAAACTACGGCCCGGGGGCCACATGCGGCCCGTTAAACGTTTTGATTCGGCCTGCCAAACTTGAAAAAATTTAATAAATTAACCTTGTTAATGTTTTATTTCCCCTGCAATTCTGATGTTTCCTCACTAGATGGCGCACTCTAGATATATTGGCTTTGTTGAGGTGAAGCGTAGGCCTATTACTCCACGTTTGCACTTTACCCTTTGACCCACCGCCCCTCTATGAAGATGAGCGGACCCAAGAAAAGGAAAGTGGACAGAGAATGTCGAGTGTTCAATAAGGAGTGGACAACTAAATATTTTTCACTGAACACCGATCATCTGCTGTTTGCCTGATATGCCAAGAAACTGTGGCGGTTTTTAAAGAGTATAATATTAGCCGTCACTTTGCCACAAAGCACGCTAATTATGCTAGCAAGCTCTCAACAAAAGAACGGGAAGCTGCTGCTGAGAAGGTGGCAGCTAATTTGAAGGCTCAGCAAAGTTTTTTCACCGTCAAACTGCCATTCAAGAGTCAAGTACCAAGGCCAGTTTTATGCTTTCATTCAAAATAGCAAAGGCCAGCAAACCACTGTCTGAGGGCGAGTTTTTAAAAGAATGTATGGTAGAGACAGCAGGTATTTTGTGCCCGGAGACCAAAGACAAATTTGAGAAAATCAGTTTATCATGGCGGACAGTGACTCACCGTGTGGAACTAATAGATGAAGATATCACCAGCAGATTAAACAAAAAGGCGAAGTCATTCACTTTTTATTCTTTAGCACTGGATGAAAGCAACGATGTCAAAGACACTGCTCAGCTCCTCATTTTTATCCGAGGAATCAACGAAACTTTTGAAGTAACGGAGGAGTTTTTGACAATGGAGTCTCTGAAAGGACAAACACGGGGAGAGGACTTGTTTGAACGGGTGTCTGCTGCCATCGAAAACATGAAGCTTCCCTGGAGTAAGCTTGTTAACGTCACCACAGATGGATCTCTGAATTTAACGGGAAAAAACGTTGGCTTGCTGAGGAGAATCCAGAATAAAGTGAAAGATGAAAACCCTGACCAGGATGTCATTTTCCTCCACTGCATCATCCACCAGGAATCTCTATGTAAATCGGTGTTACAGCTGAATCATGTTGTGAATCCTGTGGTGAAACTCATCAACTTCATATGCGCATGGGGACTTCAGCACTGTCAGTTCATTGCGTTCTTGGAGGAAACTGATGCGGATCACCAGGACCTGCTTTATCACTCTCGTGTCCGCTGGTTGAGTTTGGGCAAAGTGTTTCAACGAGTGTGGGAGCTCAAAGAGGAGATGGGCATGTTTTTGGAGCGGCAGGGGAAGACTGATGAATTTCCTGAGCTGATCAACAAGAGCTGGATGTGTGACTTTGCGTTTGCTACGGACGTATTTTCACAATTGAATGAGCTCAACGTGAAACTGCAGGGGAAGGAGCAGTTTGTGCTTGACATGTACACAAACGTGAAAGCAATCAAATCCAAGCTGGCTTTATTCTCCAGGCAGATTTTGAACAAGTCATTCACTCATTTTCCTAGACTAGTCACGCTGAAAGAGGCCGGAGCAAAAGTAAAGAAATACAGTGAGTCACTGGATGCACTGCACGGAGAATTCTGCTGTTGGTTTTTGGATTTCGACAAAATTGACAAGTCACTTCAATTGGTGGCCTTTCCTCTGTCACAAGACCCCGAAACAGCTCCAGAGGAGCTTCAGCTCGAACTGATCGACCTTCAGTCCGACCCTGCCTTAAAAGAGAAGTTCAGCTCTCTGAAACTAAATGACTTCTATGCTTCACTCAATGATGCCGCGTTTCCAAATCTAAGGCGAAAAGCGCAGATGATGTTGGCTTTGTTCGGCTCTACCTTCGTGTGTGAACAGACCTTCAGCGTCATGAACATCAACAAAGCCAGCCACAGATCCATGTTAACAGACCTACACCTCAGATCCATCCTGAGAATCGCCACAACAAAACTAACTCCAGACTTTGATGCGCTGGCTAAAAAAGGAGACTAACAACACTGCTCCCATTAAAATGCGTGTGTCTCCGTGATACGCACGTTGTTAAAATAAACAGTGTGCGCAGATCAAATATAATGCTTCACAGACTGACTTGCTGCAACTGTTTCGTCCTTGCACTGGTCGTTGTTGACTTTTGGCACCGGGGAAACAAATTGAATAAAAGGAACAGGACAAGTACATCTGCATCTCCTACCATTTTTGAAAAAAAAGACAGTCAGGAGGAGAGTGATGGTGATATCCTGAAGGATAACAGAACTTTCAGTGCTTTAAATTAAAATGGTCATTTATTTGATTTTCAGTGTTTAAAGACTCATTTCGAAGTCAGAGATTTTATTGTAATGCTTTTCTTCATTTTCATTGGAAATTAAAGCACATGTTTTCTCCATATCCCAAGATGTGTATTTTTCCCCCAATGAGGTGATGTTTTCAAAGCATGCCATCTATCTGCTCCTGTTCCTGCCCCTTTGTCAAATGTTAGAACTCAATGTGGCCCACGAATCAAAAAGTTTGCCCACCCCTGCATTAACTCTTGTAACTCTTTAGATTCTGCACAAGCAGAAAAGGAAGCCATTTTTTGTTTGAGGAGTTCCAGGGTATGCTGCTGAAATTTTAGCATATGGAATTGGTAATTTAGTGCTCTGATAGCAAGAGTAGCAGAGGTGTATACTTTTTTACCCCATCTGTCTAGTGCTTGGGAATCCCTGTCTGAGGGGGTGGGATTCTTAGCAGAGGTTGCTTTAATTCATTTATGCCCTTGAGAAATTAACTCAGGGTCAGAAGTAGGATTTTTAAAAATAAATTGGTGTGAGTCAGGGACTTTGTATTACCTGTCTGGTTTTCTGGGTGCAGGAGGGAGGGGGTCAGGAGTCAAACTGGATTCCAGGAAAATATCCTCCACAACATCCAGGACTGGAGGAATGGCCAGGGCTCTGTGATGTGGAAGTTTTAAGAATTCCCTGAGTCTCTTTTTAGACTGAGAGAAGTCCTGACTTTCCCATTGGAAATGCTCCCTTAAGATATGAAGGGTTCCCCCAAAAGAAAGGTCCTCTGGGGGAGAGGCTGAAGGAATGGAATCCTCTGCATCAGAGTCCTCATAAGCAGAGAGGGGTTGCATGTCTTCATATGCAGATGCATCAGAGTCATCAGACTCCTGTTCAGACTAAACTACAGGGGACAAGTCTCTTTTTCTTTTGGAAGGGGTAGCTTGGCTTCCCCTGATCAGCAATGATAAGGTCTTCTGCCATTTTAAGCATTTGAGACTGAGACAAGGTAGCAGGTGCTGAGATTGGGTCATCGGTTTCTTAGGTCTGGTTCGTACCCTAGGCTTAAGAAACTCAGTAGTTTTCGAAAGAACGGTAGATGCAGAAGAAGTCATCTGTTTGTGTCAAAAATCAGTCCTGAAGCGACAGCAACCAATGCAGAAATACTAAACCTCTGGTATTCGGGATGGTCGAGGGCTACCCTGGCAGGGATAACCCAAATGTGATGACTGCAACAGTGAATGCACTGTAACATCTACATTTATGGTAAGTGTACACAACTGTACTTTCTCTGCATTACACTTTGGGCTACCTGCTGCACCTGGATTGTTTGCAGTGTGTCTGGTCCTAGTGGTCGCCATTTGCAGAACCTTAGGCGTTCTCATTTTTTTCTTATTTAGACTTGCTGATTTGTGCAGATTTTGTATCCAGGTTTTCTGAGTACTTAGAGAAGGTTGCATTTCCTTTCCCACCTGTACTTCAAATAGAACTTTCAAAAGTCCTTCCTCACACCCTCTGAATGGATTGTTTTCCTGGAGTGTTTGATAGACCCAGTAAAAAGGATGGCCTTCCTGCCAAAAGACAAAAGTTCTGATTTATCAGGACATTTTCTTGGGTTTCTCTTTCTTCTAGATGTGGCCTCAGCAAGAGAGTTCCTAAACATTTCTAGGCCTCATGGCATTAATGATCCTCATGATACCACCAGCCAAACTACACATTAGTAGAATCCAATGGTACTTGAAGAATTGTTGGGCCCAGCACCTTCATCACTTCGATTTCCAGGTACCAGTACTGAAATTTGTGAGGATCGTCTATCTCCAGTTCCATGGCTCCCTTTCTCTCTTCAGACCCTCAGTCTAATTTGTCCTGATGGATTCTTCAGATTCTGCATGGGGAGCAATGTCCCATGGGATTTGAAGTGCAAGGCTTGTGGGGTTCTCAAGAAATGCCAAAGCACATAAATGTAAGAGATGTTGATAGGTTTTCATGCCATAAAGTTCTTCATCACTTAGGGACTCCCAGTCTTCTTCTAGTGGTCACAAGCAATAATACTACCAAGATGTGGTACCTGAAGAAAGAAGTGTGTGTGGGGGGGTACAATGTCCTACCCTATTTGCTGGTTGGCAGTAATGGCCTGGGAGCTGGTGCTACAGCATTCTTTCACTCTTCAGGCCTCATACATTATGTCAGAGCAAAACACAGACCCTCACAAGTAGTGGTCTTGGTGGACATGATCCAGATGTGGGGAACATCTCAAGTAGATCTTTTCACCTCCTTTCAAAACAGGCAGTTGAAAAAAGTCTGTTCAAGACATCCTTGCAGCCGTGCTTGGAAGATAAATGCTTTGTCATTCCCATTTCCATGTGTGGTAACCCTCTTTTGGCCAAGGCAATTACCACAAGCTTCCTCACAGACTGGATCTTCTCACACAGCATCAGGGACGAATGGTACACCCCAACTTACAGCAGTTACAACTGGGAGCCTGGATGATTCTATGTTTATACCTTTTGGACACTTGTTCCAAGAGGATGTGCAGCAGGTATTTAATCAGGCAAGAAAACAGGCGACTAGAAAATCCTTGTGTTTACAAGTAGAAAAGGTTTTCTAGATGATGCCTAGTCAGTTACAGCAGTCCTGAAAAGGTTTTGACCCCTTCAGTTTTGAAATATTCGTGCGAGCTATTTAGAGATAGTTTGTCATGTGCTTTTATCAAAGTGCATCTTGTGGCTATCTCAGCTTGTGTTCCCATGGATTCCCCTTCTTTCGTTTCTTTTTGTGGTTAGTTTATAAAAGGAGTGTTGGACATGAGACCCCCTCAAAAGTAAATTCCTCCTCCCTGGAATCTCAACTTTGTTAAAAAATTGACCTTACTTCTTTTTAAACCCACCTCTCAAACTGATTTATGGTTCATTACTTGGAAGACTGTTTTACTCATTACTCCTACATCCGCAAAGCAAGCCTGCGAGCTCCATTGGCCAGCCCTATCTAATTTTTTAGAAGAACAAGGTTTTGTTTCTGACTAATCCATCATTCATGCCCAAAAGTTGTTTTTAAATTTACCTTGAATCAAGCTATCAGTCTCCTAGTCATGTCCTAATCCAAAAAATAAGGGAGAAAAGATTATACATACCTTGGATGCACGCAGGCAACTCTCCTAATACCTTGACCGAGCAAAGCCCTTTAGGAGTGCTGAACAGCTGTTTGTCTCCTATATGTGGGCTAAGACAAGTCAGCCTGCCTCTAAGCAATGCAGGTGTTGAAGTGGTGCAGCAGTTAATGTTGTCACCTCACAGCAAGAGGTTCTCTGGTTTGATTCTCAGCTGGGGTGCCTTCTGTGTGGAGTCTGCATGTCCTCCCTGCATTCGTGTGGGTTTCCTCTGGGTGCTCTGGTTTCCTCCCACTTTCCAAAGACCTGCGTCTGGAGCATTTCTCTCTAGGCCTAAGCTGAAAATAGGCTTTGTCCTAGTCTGACTTTCCCGGTCAACAAATGTTAAATTAAATAAATAAACTGTCTTCTGCTATTTTTTCTTACTCCCATCATGACATTTCTCTTCCAAGAATGGTTAAGGATCACTTGACTAGGACATTATCCTCTTCGATGGTGTATTAGAAAGGAGTGGACTTTAGAAGCAGTCTAGAGGCAGCAACCTGGTTCTCTGTCATACCTTCACAAAGCACTACAAACTGGATTCCTTTTCAAGGTCCAGAGCAGGCTTTGCTAGGACCATTCTCTTGGGGCTCCTGGTTCTTTATCCTTCCACCTGCTAGTTAAGGAAGCTTTGGAAATCTACCCAAAATGCCACTGAGACAGTGGGAAGGATGAATACAGTACAGCTAACAAGTCCTACTTACCTGTAATGGTAGATATCCTTATTACTGTTGCCATATTATTTACTCTTGGGATATCCTGCTGAGGATACTATGTCTGATCAGCATACCAAAGCCTTTACAACTTCCATACATTGTATATCAGGTGTGTGTCCTACATGCAAGACATAAGGTACATATGTGATATAGTGATACCTAATACTTTAAACTACTTTATCCCAGTCTGAACTCTACCTCTGAATTCAGTCCGTATGCCATTCATTGAGCTGGATTATCTTCTGAGACTTCTAAAAATAAGTGTCCCATTGGGGTTCCTTCCTTTCATTTTTCCTCCTTGTAATTTGTTTTTGTCATCCATGAAGGGAAAATGTGAGTGTGAGAGGCAGATTCCCCATAAAGATAAGATACGAGAAATGCCTTTTTTGTTTGAGTGCTACACATGACCATAATCAGTGTGATATCTGTCATACGTTCATCCTTAAAGACAACACACAGTCATCTATTGTCCCTTTCTATTTATTTGGCAAACCGTCTGAAGTTATTGACTGAGGGTACCATGTCTGAATCTGCCTCGCCAGAAGTTCAGTTGCCATTTAAAAAAGCATGTACTGAATCTGCTGCTGTCCACCCATCACTGGACATCTCAGTCAGGTTGGATGAAGAACCCAAGGACTGACCAGTGCTGATGCCAGTTCACTCTGCTGTAACCTTTTTGGTGGCCGACACATAGCTGCCTACTCGCATATTTGCTGAGGCTGTACATATGTCTGGTACAGATATTGAGGAGGAACCACTGCTAATTATACCTGAAGGGCATAGGGGGTTTCACAAATTTTAGCTAGGGAAGATGTACCTGGTACCCTCATTGAATCTAGACAGGGGTTTGAACCTCCAAGATTTGTCATGGCCGATATTCCTTTAAAAAAAAAAAAAAAAACGAAAACCAAACATGTGGGTGCTGTGACTAAGGATCATTACAAAGAGTGTTGGGACTTTACACAGGAGCTGTTTAATGTTGTTACAGCTCTGAACCCTCCCTCAGGGATTGTCTGTCCCTGCAGCTGCTCCCTGGTCTTCCACCCTGTCTAAGAGACCTCTATGGATTCTGAATCTTCAGATGAAGTGTTAGACTTTGGTGAAGAATCCTTAGCATATTCCTGACATATACTCTGTCCTTTGACTCTAGGGTCTGATGAAGAAAATACTTTGGGATTAATGCTTCTGTTTTCTCCTGGTGAGAGAAGGAGTACAGTGACATTATTTTCTGCAGACTGATGATCACCAGAAAGCCTAATAACTGCTTTATAGGTGACAGCTTGGGATGAGTACTTATATTCTGATCCTGGTGAGAGTAGGAGCAAAGTACATTGATTCCTGACTCTTTCTGGTTGGAGAGTGAGTGTCTGTGCTTAATGTACCCGATTGGTCTGGTTGCTATTTAAGGCATCTACCAGAAAAAGGCTACAAGCCTACAGACCCTTGCATCATCGGGGACAAGACTGTGGATCACCATACAGGCTGTGGCCTGCTTTTCTTTTTTGGATTGATGCTAACATTTTGCTTTTGGTGAGAGAAGAAACAAAGGAGTAATGTATCCCAACAGAGTGAAGCTGTGCTGAGACCAGCATTAGTAGTAGCCAGGCAGTAGCCATTTGTGAGACTCCCCTCTTTTCATCATTCATGATAAGCTAATTCTTTGTTTTCAGTAAATACGGCTTGATTTCTTTCTAACTTCAGAATATCTGCCTAAATATTTCATCCTTAAATTTTCAGGGTCTACATATTAGTTTCCCCTCAAGTGTTTGGCAGTGCTCTGTACAGACTCAGACATCTTGAGTAACATTTCTCCTGTAAAAGCACAATTGAAATTTCTCCAATATGTAGTTGCACACAGGGCATCTAGTTTGCAGTCACAAGCACTGTCCACATAGTTGCAAACCATATACTCATGACAGTAATTGATCTTCTCACTCCAACAGTCTAGTCAATGAAAAATGGTCTGTTACCATGGATATGAACTTTCCCACTGTCTCCATTACCAGCTTGGTGGATATGGGCATCCTGAGGCAATGTAGAAATTGCCTCATGTTTACTGACAAACAGTTAATTCTCAAACTGATATGGTATGTGAGAGATGTATTTACACAATGTCATTGGAGCCAAAGCTCTCATAAAAGTACTCCTAATGTCAATAAGGTTGTCAGTAGTACACATGCTGCACCCATCATGCACAATTCAAAGCAGACATATAGACCCACATATACTGAGGCACATGTAACCTTCTTAAACCACAAAGACCTCCTAGACAAAGTACACATAAGAAATACCCTCAGCAGCCCCAAACTCACTCTTTCAAAATAACATCCACATCAACACATAGAGCTAGATCTCATGGAGCCTCTACCTCTAAGCCCATAAGGCAAGTCACCGCACAGTCCAACATTTTAGTCATTGGAGACTCCATTATGAGACACACTGATGTCCCTCTCACCAGGCTGAGTAAGCAGAAAATTACGAACAGCTGCTTATCAGGAGCTAGGATCCGCCACACTATGCATACACTCAGGTCATTGGATCGCAATTACCAGCATGACTTAGTCATAGTCCATGTGGGAGTAAATGACCTGAGACGTACCTCTCTAGACTATATGAAGAGAGACATCATAGAGATATTGGAATGTGTGTCTTAGGCTGGTATGAGCCTAGCAATGAGCAGCATTTTACCTTCTCCAAGGGTGATGCCACAATAAGAAAAGACGATTGACTTTAATAATTGGCTAATTTTCTGGTGTCATTCTAAGGGGGTGCAGTATTTGTCAGCATGGAAGGAGATGGTTAACAGACTACGCTGCTTTGCCAGGTGTGGTCTGCACCTCTCCCTTCTAGGCTTTTTAATATTAGCTAAAACATTTTCTTCCCCCATAGTGCCTTTTTTAGGCAATGCCAGACCGAAAGTACTTCTGACATAGCATATCAAAACCAAGAAAATCTAAAGGTATTCCTACTCAGTGCTAGGAACCTAAACAAAAAAACTCCACTTCCTGGAAATTCTTTACCCTAGAGAATTCTGAAGTCTGTGCTGTTCATAGCTTTGTATGAGGCTAACTGCCCTTGCGAGCCATTTTAAGCCTAGCCAGTTATCCCTTGTGAGACTCAAACCTTGCACCTTGTGTTTGTAAGGCAAACACCTTAACCATTAGGCCACCCTACCTTGTCTCTGAGACATGGTTTAAAGCCACAGACAGAACACCAACAGTGCAGGGTTAGAATGTCTTCCACGCATTTAGTCCAGCTACTTCATAGGCAGGGACTAAAGGTGGAGGTGTCTCTGTTTGCATCAAAAATTTCAAGGCTGGCTGAAAACGACAATGCACTTGAGCTGCTCCATGTTCATATCACCATAGGTAAAAATCCAGTACCACTTCCTTGCAAGCTATAGTTCCCACTATATGACACACAAAACCTATACCATATATTTAAACTTATTCGAAACACTAACCATCCAATATACCATATTCATGGGTGACTTTAATTACCCCACTATTAACTGGGAATCCTATGCGACATCAAACGTACATGCACAGAGATTCATTGGATTTTGTAAACACAAACTCCCTGGACCAGACAGACAGTACACCAACCAGGGGTGTAACCATATTGAATCTGGTCCTGACTAACATGGGAGAGTGCTGCACACCCCCTACTGTAATGCCTTCCCTGTTAAGGTCAGACCACAAAATGGTCTCCTTTGAAGTAAAAATAAAACCTGGACCCCCAGGTAAACTGGGAATATTCAGGAACTATTCTAAAGCTAACCTCCTGCTATTAAGTGAAAATCTGGCAAAATTTCAAGCCCCTATAAACCCTGAGAACACTTCCGTCTATGCAGAACTGTTCACAGAAACCCTGTACATGCATGTTAATAGCTGCATAGAGGCAGCTGTACCCACCAGGATGAAGTACAGAACTAACTCAAAAAACAAGCCATGCTGGTGGAATCACAAACTCAATCAGATGTATAACAGGAGGAAAAAAATCATGGCAAAAATTAGAAGGTGCAGCACCCAGCAGGCTAAAAGCACTCTCATCAAACTAAATAAACAACTAAGATTTATTTATTTTACATTTGTTGACCGGGCTGGTCCAACTGGATTTATGTCCATTTTCAGTGGAGGCCCGGGGAGAAAAGCTCCACACATTAGAATAGAAAAAACAAAATACAAATTCATAGGTACATTACCATGATTTGGCAAGTACAAATAGTACATTACATTACATCAAAACCTATTGGTAAGGGATAAAATACAATAAAGACAATGTCAAGTACATATTAGTAAATTACAATTTTTATCTTCTGAGTAATTAAGAAACACAATATTACTTGCAAATTGGGTATAGATATACTGACAGTAATATATGAGGTATGTGAAATAGGTCAATATTACACTAAAAGAGTTAACGCACTATATTGTTAGTAAAAGATCATTGAGTTAAAGTTGATGAGGAGATTAGTGTCTAGTGACAAGGGAGTTAGTTAGTCTGGGTTAACACAGGGACACAGCCATTGTGATTTAAGGTATGGCTTGAGTTTAGTTTTAAATAAGGTAGTTGAGGGTAGGGAGGTCAAAGAGGACAAATAAAGTGTACCAAAGCCAAATGTGAGGTAAGTTTGGCCTTCCAGGACAAAAACAACCACAAAGCATTTGTTAGCTATGTCCACAACCTCAAAGGCAATACACAGTTGTGTGCAGAGCTCATTGTAAATGGAGCCATTTATACTGAGCCAGAAGATATAACAAACCTCCTGGCTGATAAATTCAGCTCAAACTTTACTCCTCTCCCCCCCTCAACCTTACCTCAGGAAATATCATCAAATATAACTCCCCCTACTATCACTAGGGAACAAGTCCTTAATGCTTTCTCTGAGACCAAGAACACTGCATCAATGGGCCCAGACATTATCACAGGATGCCACCGAAATAGCATGAAACATGACCTATCAGGGCCTCTGAAATTACTATTTAACTGTACCCTCCAAACAGACTTCGTGCCTCATGAATGGAGAAAGGCAACAGTCACCCCTTTGCACAAAGGTGGGCCATCTACAGACCCTGGAAACTAGAGACCCATAAGTTTCACTAGTCTTAGATGTAAAGTCTATACCTCTCAACCTGGAAACATCAAAATATCTGGGCAAGGCCCGTGAAAAATAGGTACACATCTGTACACTGATTAGCATAAAATGTGCATACATAATCGTAACCCTGCCCACTCCAATGGAATTGTGGGATACCAGCTTTCAAATGCAAACTGAAGAGCAGACAACCAAAATATGGCACCAGAGTCCCCCTGCAGCCATTCTAATGTCCTATTACTTGGCTATTTCGCCCCATTTACCATAAACACTAATGAGCATACTGCTTTACTTCTACAACAATTATTTGGATTTTATATTTACATTTTATAGCACAAACACTAATAGACATCTGCTAAACAAACCAATATTGTCTCACAATGAAAATAGACTTAGCATTAAAACTTCTCTGCCCTTGAAACTCTCATTCATTGAAACATCATTGAAACCCACACCACATCCAAAGAAAATGCTTCTGGCCAGTGGTGGATAAAGATTACCATAGGCCCCTTGCACACAAAACAAGAAACATACATGTGTTCTTTGATACACCTTCCTCACTTTATTAAATTATATTTCTTGTATAATACAGCACACTTGTTAGACTTGGAGCACATTTTAAATTTATTGTTTGAACATTTTTCCAGTAGGCAATGAAACAAAGTGCATGAACCAATGACAAAACTGCCCAATTCTGAACATTTCCATCATAAATGTCTACTTACACACACACACACACACACACACACACACACACACACACACACACACACACACTTTCCTCGTCTCTCTCAGCAGCTAGGTTCAAAGTTCCTTGTCTCGTCTCTCTCTCAGCACTGGGGGTATTTATCTATCCAAACTTTTCAACAGCAAATAAATACATTTAAATATTAATCAACTATATTTATCAAAATAATATCAAACAGATTATAAAAGACATTCAACTAAAGGTGGCAAAATCTTTCATGTCCTACTGAGAAATCCAGGATCTTTCTGCTCCCCAATTACAGTTATAATCTAAGTAGCAAAGGGCACAGTAATCAAATTGAAGCATAAATAACTAATTTTTCTTAGACTTTACTAAAGGAAGCTATGATGCAGCAAATTGTACACTTGTGAAAACTGTTTGGGATAGCACCCTTAATGACCCAAATAAATCTGTTCAGGATTTAAATAAGGTTGTTTAGCACTGATCACAATGGATCTATTTCAGGCACAGTTCAGGTGAATGCAATCACATCAGTTGGAAAGGCAAGTAAAATTAGATAGTAATATTGTACATAGAATAAATCGGAAAGCAATATGGGCACACTTTCAACAACCATAAGAATATATAAATTATACAATATAGACATTATACTTCTAAAAAAAAGTTGAAGCCAGTGAATCTTACATTCATCCCCTAACAAGAAAGGGACTAGATTGCATTTACAGATTAGAATAAGGCCAGTAAGCCCTACATTCTTGAAGAGAGGAGAGGAAGCTGAGTAGAACAAAGGAATGAGTGAGAGAAAGTAGTAGTAGTTGGGTTATGTGGCCTACTCCAAAACACACTTCAGATTTTTTAATTGTGGTACATTTCCATTCATAAATATATACCAGCAAGACGTAAATAATCTGATAAATTCAACAAAAGTGTCTGGAACATGCAAAGAGTTAACATAATATACATCAGAAAAAAGAGGTACTACTTGGCTTTCAAAGAGAAGTATAGATTAGACCCTGACCATGTGGCACAGAGGAGGGCTTAATCCTCAACTGCCCTTTATTTGCCAAATGTTCAATTATCTTGAGTCAAGTGACAGCGAATGGCTAACCACTCCGCAGCAAGATCTACAAATGAACAATGTGAAGAGACCACTACTTTATTTCTTCTTAGCATTACTATTATATGTCATTATAATACTTATCAAGCAAATAACATGTTCAAAATTTTTTCATTTATTTATTTTTTTATATACAGGTTAATGGCATTGTTAGAATAGCTTCAATATTTGTTTGATCCATACCTCTCAACTGTCTAGATTTTTGCCTCATATTTTTTGTCTGTTTCTCCAAAAAGTGTGGTTTTCTGGCAAATGATTAAGGACTGAAGTCCGATAATAATGGCAGACATTTGAGTTTTAGACTTGTATATCCTTTATAAAAAGCATGCTGATGTGAAACCTGTTAATCTATCAACTTTCTAAGTTTGGAAGAGCAATATGTAAAAAAACTGTCGACATTTTTTATGGCTTTGTCCTGATTTCTTGCTGTAATAGGTTGAGAGGTATGGATCTACTTTCAGCCCAGCATTTGTTAATACATGTCTAAGTTTATCTTACAAGCCTATTTTGTACTTCTGTTTCTTAATTTTAAACGGTTATTGTACACTTGTTTTGTAATACTCTATATCCATGAAAATTGATAATCACCATGCTAATGCTTGCTACAAATTTCTTGATTTAAGGCTTAAAAGTCTAAGCACATATATAAACTTCAGTTTACTGTTTCTACTTTTACATTTTAGTTATTGATCCTTTGTTAGCCTGAGTTATTTGCTGATCAGAGTTAACTTTCAGTTGAGATCCATAATGAAAAAGCTTCAACTGAGGAAAACAAATAATATTGCTGTACAACGCATCCATTATGTGCCATAGAACAGCAGAAGTACCAAAGTAGAATACATGCATAGCAAAAGAGAAAAAAAAAGTTGTCATTTTGTTGATGTAGATTACAGAGACATGAATTTATACTGTGCTACAATGAATTCAAATGGCAGAAAAATGCATGTGCACAACAAAGAGCAGTAAATGGTGAAACTACAATACTCAACATCAAATGCAGTAATAACATACACAATACAATCATTATGACAGCTAATCTACAGCACTGTGTGGTTGTGATTACAAAATGGGAAGTTTTACTTTTACTCCTGTACAGCAATTATGTATGAATTAGTCAATTAAATGAATAACAACAGAATGAAAAAAAAATAAGCAGAACAATTTTATTTGTTATCTGTTGCACTTTGTTGACCAGGTTGTCCCTACTAGGTTCAAAGTCATCTACAGAGTAGACTCAAGGAGAGAAGCTCCTGTTTAGAAAACAATTTCTGTACATAGAAGAGAGAACATACCAACAAACAGTAATAAGGTGCAAAGGTGGGAAAAATTAGTGGTTTTGGTTGAGAAATTTCAGATTTTTTATGCAGATTCAATCAAAATAAAATATTCAGAAAATGAGTGCACTGATCATATTAGCTACTACTTCTGCAGCTTAAAACAATAAATTATTCAGAAAATTAATTATGAATTTAGCTAACATTGACTGTAAGTGACAGGAAGAAAGTGATTTGTATTACAATCTGGTTACAATTAACTGTTTACATGATATAGTTAAGTCATAAAAAACGGCTTACCTTTAAATTGTCATACGCCATGTGTCTGACGTGCATAACACTGAAAGTACGGCTGCAAAAAAAAGACAATGCTGATTAACCATGTGTTTGAATGGCAAAAAGCAAATGCTTTTTTGCCATTCAAAGACATGGATCAAATGTCGGAAATGTCTTTCCATCAAACCATTTTTGACATTTGATCCTTCAAAGTTCTCCGTATTTCGGTAATACGGGTCACACAACAGGACAATCGCACATACCATGTGTGACAAAATGAAGGTAAACCCATAAAAAACACATCTACAACAATGTCGCTATAGCTTCAAGAGCCTCAGCTTTTGATTGTTCATTTATTTATTTATATTTGTTGACCGGGAGTGTCCGACTGGACGTAGGTCCATTTTCAGCGGTGGCCCGGGGAGAAAAGCTCCACAACTAAAATAAACAGACAGTAGTTACATTGGATTACTTAGCGATTAACAATTTACATAGCAATTATTTGCAACATATTTACAGATGAAGAACATAGTACATCAGTAGACAACTAGAATCTTTATCTGTGAAGTACATAACAGACATTAACAAATGTTACAATAAGAAGTTCCTGCTGTATAATAAGTACTAGGCTTATGAGCATCTGAGCTTGCTATTATCAAGGTAGTTAGTGGAGTGGAAAGAAAGGTAGTGGTTGGATGGGGTGGGTGATATTAGAGTGGAAGTTGCAAGGGCATAGCCAGCATGTTTTTAGGTGTGTTTTTAGTAAAGTTTTGAAGTGGGTGCATGATGATATGGAGGTAATTGTGGGTGGGAGGGAGTTCCATAATATGGCTATGGCACAAGAGAATAGTGCTTCACCAGCAGAGTTATTGGCTTTAGTGATCAAGTGAATTTTGTTGCTGGATCTTCGTGGTCTGGTGGTGCGATAGGGTTGGAGTAGATTCTGGAGGGAATGTGACATTTAGTGGATGGTTTACTAGTTTGTGGGCGAGTGAGAGTTGATACCATTGAAGGAGATGAGGGAGTTCAAGCCAGGCCCAGTTCAGCAAGTGAGAGACAGTGGTGACTACGGTAGGATGCCCCTGTGGCGAATTTGGTGATTTTGTTGTAGCAGGTCTCTAGCTTGTTTAGATTGCTTTGCCTTAGGGTTGGTATATATTGGAGAGGCATAAAGTAGGGTGGAGATAAGGTGTGAATTTGCTATTGAAATCTTTGCTGCTTTGGTGAGAAGTTGCTTATTTCTGTATAACGCTCCTAGTTTTTTGTGGACTTTTTTTATGGTCATGGATATGTGAATGTCAAATTTTAGTTTGTCTATTTCCACTCCTAGCAATTTGGTGTGTTCAGTTGGGTATATAGTGGTGTTGTCTTTTGCTGTGATGTTAAAGTGAGAGTTGTTTTGAGTATGTTTGGTGGGTTGGAAGATGAGTAGTTTAATTTTGTTTGGGTTGAGTATTAATTGGGCATCGGATAACCAAGTTTCAACAGAAGAAAAGGCTTCCTGTGTGACTTTTTGCAGTTTGGGTGGGGACTGGGCTGAGCAGATGATAGTTGAGTCATCTGCGTATTGTATGAGTGTGCCATGTTTGGTGGCAGAGGCTAGATTATTGGTGAAAACAGAGAAGAGTAGGGGTACAAGGATGGATCCTTGGGGAACCACTATGGAGACAGGTAGTTGGGGAGATATGTCATTCTGCCATCCAACGGATTGTTGGCGGTCAGACAGATAACTCTGAAACCAGTTGGTGACTGATTGTGAGAAGGATAGGTTATTGAGGACAGAGATAAGTTGTTTGTGTGGGACCATGTCAAATGCTTTAGATAGGTCTAGGAAAGTAGCAGAGGAGAGATAGCCATTGTTTTTATGCTGAAGGATAGTGTTAGTAAAGGAGAGTAAGGCAGTGGTGGTGCTATGGTTTGGTCGGAAACCATGCTGAGTACTGGAAAGGAGGTTGTTAGTAAGGAGGTAGTCTGAGACCTGAGAGTGTATGCATCTCTCTAGTATTTTGGAGAGTGGAGAGAGAATAGCTATGGGGCGGTAATTGGTTAGTTCCATGGAGGGTCCACCTTTGTGGAGGGGAATTATATGGGATACTTTCCACAGTGTGGGAACGTAACTTTCTGACAGAGATCGGTTAATCAAGATGGACACTGGGTAGGCCAGAGCATCAGCTGCGATTTGTAGGTATTCACTTGGGAGGTTTTCTGCTGCTAATTTGGTGGGCTTATATATAGTTAAGAGTTTTTTATGTTGGAGGTAGGTACAGGAGAAAGAGAAGGCAGTGGGGAGATTACTAGTTGAAGGCGTGGGTTGGAGGGGAGGGGGGTTGTGTTGTTTAGCTAGTGATAGTATGGTTTGTGTGAAGTGTGTGTTGAATGAGGTAGCAATATTTTCTGAGGAGTGAGGGATGTTAGTAGGAGGGGTACTGACTTTACCTGGGTGGAGGACAGAGTTTATGGAGGACCAGAATTGTTTGGGGCTGTGTTGGGAGGAGTCTAGGGCAGACTGGTAGTATTGGAATTTGTCCTGTTTTATTAGCTTTTTGACTCTATTGCGTAGTTTTAGGAATTTCTGTCTAGTTGAGGGGGTTTTGGTTTTGCACCAGTGCTCCCAGGCTTTTATCCCTGTTTTTCATTTCTGACTTAGTGGTTTTCTGTAGCCATGGGGAGGGTTGTGCTTTGATTCTGGAAAGTCTTATGGGGGCATGGTAATTAAGGATGCTCAGGAAGGTAGTATTAAAAAATTCAACTGCATCATCAAGCCTGAGGTACTTTAGAGGATGCCAGTTACATTCTTTGAGGGATGAGATGAATGTGAGTGGGTTAAAGTTTAATTTTTTACGTATTTGATGGTAGATTACAGGTTTAGCTTGGTATAGGTATTTTTTGAGTAGGAATGTTGGTGAGTGATCACTGAGGCTATCTGATAAGCAGCCTGTTATGTATGACTCTGGGCTCTTACTGACTAGTATCCAATCCAGGGTAGTGTGCTTGCTGGAGTTTTTATTTATCTTGGTTGGCGACTGGACTAGTTGGGTGAAGCCATGAAGGTTTACATGATGGGTTGGATGGTTGCCAGAACAGGATTGCCAGTCAATATTGAAATCACCTAAAATTATAGTTTCTTGGGGGAGATGGTGGGTAGACCAGCTGAGGAGGTTTTCTAGTGTGATATATATATAGTAATGATTAGCTTGATGATGTAACCCCAGCCTGTTGTGGGACTATGCTGCAAAGTATAGTGAGAAAAAGTAGGAAGTGATCAAGGGCATCACTCTAGCATACAGAAGTGACTGCATTTGCAGGTTACTGACAACAGAGAACCAGCTTATCAAAGAAAGGGAAATATGTGATAAAATGAATGTAAGAAAGGCAAAGGTACAGAAGCACCAAGTTAGAAAAATTTTAATTAACCAGCCTTGCTGGTCAGTGCTTTAGATTACTGCCATACAAAAATGATCTACAAACAATAAGAATAATAATATCAATAAGTAAAAAATATACTGAAATACATAGCAAGTCTCTAATAAAAATGTTCTCTTTGCATTTTCTAGCTGAAGTCAGAAGGACTAGCCACTTTTCCCTCTTAAGTGAAAACAGTGAAAACTAAATGCAATAAACAATTAAATTAGAAGCAAAATGTTGACACAGAGTATAGGCACATGAATCTTCTAAATAACAAAACCTATGAAATCTAGAACTGGCTCATAGTACATGAGCTGAGCACTCACCCACACTGCAAGTAACCTATGCACAGGAAAGATCCCACAACAGAGGCAGATCTGATAAGGAATGGGGGCAGCTAAGTTCAAAGTTCCTTGTCTCGTCTCTCTCAGCAGCTAAGTTCAAAGTTCCTTGTCTTGTCAAGGGAAGGTCATGCCTACTCAACCTGGTGGACTTCTTTTTGTAGATCAGCAAAGCAATGTATGAGGACAGAATCGTTCACACTGCCTACCTTGACCTGGCCAAGGCATTTGACACAGTACCCCACTCGGACATTGTTGACAAACTCAAGAGGTTTGGTACAAACCCGTATGTCACCCGGTGGATAGCCAACTGGCTCACAGACAAGACCCAGGAAGTTAGAATTGGGGAGTCCACCTCTACAAAGAGGCCAGTCACAAGTGGAGTCCTTCGAGGATCAGTCCTTGGACTGCTCCTTTTTGGCATTTACTTCTCAGAAGTCAAGGCCAGTGTCAGTGGTCTCTGGCTGAAACTAAATTTGCAGATGATTGCAAATTAGGAGCTGTCATTGAATCTCACACTGACACGAATGTTCTCCAGGAGAGGCTGACAAACAACTGGTGTCAGAGTCGTGGACTAAAACTAAATGCCAAGAAATGCATCATAGTATCCTTTGGGAAGTCATCAGTCCCTGGTAACTATGATATTGACAACACACCCCTTAGAGTTGACTCGGTAGTCAGGGACTTAGGGACAGACATAGTAATCTAGCCATTGATCATCATGTGTCTACAGTTGGTGAGGAAATCATTCTGTGTTGCACAACTTATAAACAAAGGTATGGCATCGCATCTAAGTCCAAGGAAGTCATTGTTCCACTGTATTCGGCATTTATCAGGCCTATCATTGAGTACAGTGCCCCCTTTGGTATGTACCTAACCAGGCATCTCCAACAACTGGAATGTCCACAGAGGTTCCTTGCTATAAGAATACAGGGTATAAGTAATATGTCCTATGTAGACCACCTCAAGGCCCTCTGCCTGTATTCTGTTTTCTACAGGCTTTTGAGAGGAGATCTATGCCTGGCATACAGGGCATTGTCAGACCCCACTCTGATTATCCTCCTGCATATCGACAAAACAAACAGTACCAGAATTACCTGTTTTAAAGACATAAACCTTGCCTGTGATATAAATAGGACCTACTGGAGAGATAGGTATGTATCCCAGAGATTACCCCATCTGTGGAACAGGCTGCCCATCCATGTGAAGCAGAGTTTCTCCCTAATCCAATTCAAGTGCAACTTGGACAATTGGGTGGGAAACCGGAAATTCATCCCTGGTTTGGCACCTATGTCTCTGATGCAAACAGTTAACCTGTAAATGGTTCCTCTCCCAAGCCCATGCTTACACTTATCAAGGATATCAGAACTTGTCAGAGATTTGGGATACATGGCTAGGCTTAAAAAGGCCCTTGTGGTCGTTAGCCTAGTAAACACCTATGAACCTATGTTCCCTGGCTCTCTTTTTCCAGAATTGTCTTTTGGGGACACAGCTATGATGGAACATTTTAAGTGGGGACTGTTCCAAGTTTCAGAGGTTAATGAGAGGTATTATTAACTCTTGCAAATGGACTCACCCAGAAATTCTGCAGTCCCTCCTGTCCTAGCAGCCCTTTTGGACACATTTACAGCAGCTTCTTAGGCTCCTGACTTTCAGCTTCTATTGGTAAGAAGCCAGGCAGGTTTTATAAAGTTACTGAGGATCATAAATACTTGTATAAAAGTCTTTTATTTGATCCTGCTGTTGTTTGCATGTCCACTGATACGCCATCCAAACTGCTTTCCTCTTCCAAACTTCTACTTTCTGACAAGGACAACCATGATATGGAGAGAGATGGGAAAAATTATATACTTCTGCTTCTTTGGCTTTTAGGGCCATTAATTATCTGACCCACATGACTAGGTATTTTTCTGACTGTTCTTTCTCAGCTGTGGGTGGATTTTGACTGATATGCTTGATTCATACAGTAAGACTTCTGCTCTTTCTCTTCTTATAGGTTCATAGGTAGTTACTAGGCTATCGGCCCAAGGGCATAAGTAAGCCTAGCCAACAAGGTTCCCTGGCTTACACCACCCAAGAAAGTTAATTTCTTGTGCCCCTGTCGAGCAGAGCCACAGAAGTGATCCCTGGGGTGTATTTCCTATTTCCCATCCACCCATCAAGATTTTACTTGAAGAGTGCTAATGAGGAACTTTGCTTGACATAGATGGGTAGCTTGTTCCAGAGTATAGGAAGTCTCTGAGACAGGAATCTATCCCTCCAGCATGTCCTGTCTATTGTGATGACAAAGTTTAGGTCCCTAGAGCATGTAGCTTGGAGGGATTGGGATTTCTTTAGGTGTAGCATGTCCAACAGCTGTGGGTTTAACATAGCTTTATATGTTAGGCAGAGCTCTCCTCGGAGTAGACGATATGGTACAGAGTAAAGCTAGAGTTTTTTGAGACTTTCAGTGTAGGACATCTGTTTGAGGCCAGTAATCCTCTTTGTGAGGTACTTCTGTGGCCTTTCCAGCTGCTGCAGATGTCTTGTGAGGTACATTCCAAAAGGGGCATTGCACTCTATAATGGGTCTAATGAGTGCCGAGTAGAGGGGAGCAATGACCTCTTTTTTCTGGATGGGAACCTTTTTGTGATGAGGTGTGCCACATAGAAGGATTTCCTGACTACTGTGGAGATGTGATTATCAAAGGAGAGGCAACTGTCCACCTGGATCCCAAGGTCTCATCACACATTTGGCATTAAGTAGACTGCCGTTTATGTGATAGTTCATGGGTACAGAGTTTTTACCAAAGGGGATGACAATGCACTTTTTGGCATTGAGCTTGAGGCCATGCCTCTGACACCAGGCATCTGTCTCAGTGAGGCTTTTCTGTAGGATGTCCACATCATTTGGGGACTTGACTATGGCTCCTAGTTCACAGTCATCTGTGAACTTCATTAGCCAGAGGCCTTCTGTGTTAGCCTGTACTTCAGAGAAGTAGATACCAAACAGTAGAGGTCCAAGGACTGAACCATGTGGTACTCCACTTGTCATTGGTTTGAAGTCAGACTTGGAGTCTACAACTTTTACATTGTGGGTTCTGTCAGTGATCCAGTTGGTAGCCCATCTTGTGACATAGGGATTTATACCTAGTTTAGTGAGTGTAGCTATAATTCCAAAATGGGGGATGATGTTGAAAGCCTTGGCGAGGACAAGATAGGCTGTGTGAACCTTACCCTCGTCTACCACTTTGGTGACTGCCTCAAAGAAGTCGATCAGGTTCAGAATGCATGATCTGCCTTTCACAAATCCAAACTGGGTGGGGTCCAGAGTTTGGAGGTTACCAATGTCTTTGTTTATGAGTTCCATGATGATACGTTCCATGGCCTTGCAGACCAGGCTCGTCAGGCTAATAGGGCGATAGTTCCCAGGAGCAGTGTTGGCTCCCCCTTTGTGGAGTGGGATAACTGTTGTTGTGCGCCATTCAGTGGGCACAAAGCCTGACGTGAGACTATGATTGAACATGGTGCTTAGGTGGGGAGCCAGTTCGTTCTGAAGTTCATGTAAAACACAGCCTGGGATGTTGTCCGGTCCCATGGATGCTGTGTTTTTGGTTTTAGAGAGTGCAGCTTTTACCTACATAGATGTGATTACAGGGACTCTGCATTCTTCCTGTATAGATATGGGCCCTTTAGGGGTTGAGAGAGGGGTAAAGTTAGCACTAGACCTATCTGCTGGGATGTTGGCAATATCAGTTGGTTCTGTAATTTTCGTGCCGTTGTGCTGTAACTCAGAGCAGATCTGGGTGTTGCCATTAAGATTATTGACATAGCTATAGAATGCTTTGCGGTTGCCCTTAGAATCATTGGCGATTTTATTTTCGTAGCTAGCTTTGGAGGATCTTATAAGGGATCTCAGCTTCTTACTGAGGCTGACCAGGGAGCTCCTCCACTCAAGGGATTTTACTCTCTTTTGCAGCAGTTTCTTCCTTCTGTTGTAGAGTTTGTTTATGGCAGGGGACCACCAGATTGGCTTCCTTTTTTTTGGAGGATAGCGTCTTGATTCTGTTTGGAATAGCACGATCCATGCACTCGTGTAAGTGCTTATAGAGTGCATTTGTGTAGGATTCAGCAGTCGTAAATGTATTGTCCATCTGCATGGGTGCCATGAAGTTCACCACTTCTGTCTTAAGAAGCATGAAGTTGACTTTGGAGAAATTTTTTACCATGGTTTCCTTAATGGTGGGTGGAGGCGAGATGCGGATATCTAGGGTGATTAGCTTATGGTCGGATCTGACCAATGAGGAGTTGACTTCAGGTGTGGAACACCGGTCACTCATGTTGGTAATGACTAGGTCTAGGATATTGTTGCCCCTGGTGGGAGTGTGGGTAAGTTGATCCAGGGCATTGGAATTTATGAATCCCAGAAAGCATTGAGCGAAGGAGTTGGTACACGAGTAGTTTTCCCAGTTAATGGTGGGGTAGTTGAAATCGCCCATTATTATTGTGTTTGGTTGAACCCTAATATTTTCCAGTTTATCAGGAAAAGAGGAGGGGGAATCCTGGGGCATGGTGGGGGGATCTGTAGGAAGCTACAATTTGGATTGCAGTTTTGCCCAGAGTTAGTTGCACTTGGATAACCTCTGATGCATTATGCTGCGCAACTAGCCTGGAGGTGTGGATATACTTAATAAATATGGACACACCTCCACCTTTGGTGTTCTGATCCAGGTTATATGGCCATAAAGCGTCATATGAGTTATAGCCTGATAATGCAGGGGTGCTCTCTAGAGCCTTGAACCAGATTTCAGTCACTGCACAGATATCAATGTTTTCCATTTTAAGGAGTGCCTCGAGTGAGTGAGTGAGTGCATTTTGAGATTGACTTCTAGCATTGAGTAGCATTACCCTCAGTTTTTGCTTGCCTGTTCCTGTTACGGTGGTGAATTTGTCATTTGAACCTTGCCGAAAAAAGGCACTGTAGGGGCAGCAAGACCCTTAGCCAGTATCCGGAATCCCAGGGTTGACAGGTGCAGGCCATCTCTGACAAAGCATCGTGGTCTGTCGACCGTGTCATGCCAGGCAGACAGATACTGGATCCCCTTAGAATGACACCAGAAGCTTAGCCAATTGTTGAAGTCAATCATTTTGTCCTTGTACTGCAGTATCATTCTGGGCGATAGAATGCTACTCAGGGCTAGGGTCATACCTCCCTGGGCTACGAGATTGGAGAGCTCTTCCATATCTCTTTTCATGTAGTCCAGGGAGGTACGTCTCCGGTCGTTCACACCAACATGGACAATGACAGAGTCATATTAGTACCTGTTGTGGAGTGACCTGAGTGCATGAGTTATGTGGTGGATCCTGGCACCCGACAGGCAGCTGACATTAACCTTCTCCTTGTTTAGCCTGGTGAGTGGGACATCAGTGTGCCTGACTATATCATCACCTATGACTAATGTGTTGGGTACATTGTTCTGCCTGTCAGGTTGCTCACCATTCCATTAAATACAGCTGTGATGCAGTTGATGCATTTTCAAGGGCAGCTGCTTCTGATTATTTCATGAGCAGATATTCTCAGTTGCACATGCAGGCCTTACATGAGGACATTAAGGCCAAACTCTTGGATTCTCGCTTAGACAGTCAGAATCTTTTGGCACTGCTGCTGCAGAATTGTTCAAAGCCCTGCAGGATAAGGGTAAGGTTATGCAAGATCTGAAACAAATTTTTGTTTTTCCTGTACCTAAGTTCCACAGTAACTATCCATCAAAATATCTGATATCGTCAATCTTCATTCATTCTTGACAGATGGGAATTGGTTCCAATCTTGGGAACTGGCTCAGCCATTATACAGCTGAGTCTCCTTCTGCCCTTTTGGTACAGTCCTCCAGGAGTCTCTCAGAACTGGATGTCAGATTGGTATATCAGCTATTACTGGCCACAGATATTCATGCCCCTCCTCCTCCCCCTTTCCCATCTGGATCAGGGAATCTTTTTTCCTGGGACTCCTAATTATCCTCCTCTGACTATGACCACAGTTTCAGAGCCCAGCACTTCAATACCTCTGGTACCAGCTGTCGTCTGCCAGAAGTTGCTCTGATCTCTTCGATTCCTGTTTCAGAGCTGAGTCTCAGGATCGAGACCCTTCTGTCAATTCCATGATTCCCATGTTGGCATCCACTTTGGGTATGGTGCTGTTCTTGGTTCCAGAAACTTTGGCGGTTGTGGGTCCTTCCTTGGCTCTAACCTTGAAGGGTGGCTCCTTGGAGCGGAGTATGACCTCTGTTCTGAGGTGGTCTTTTTCAGTTCCAGGCTCCCAGTGCTCTTCAGGGGGTGCTGCCTTTCGAGTTATGAAAAGGACCTTAGCCTCTATTATCTCCCAACTGGTCCCACTGGCATCAGAGTGCCATGTTTCCCTTTCATCTTGTCCAGAGTTGACACCTATTTCTGTGACAGTATAGCTCGCACCAAAGATTCAAGTTACCCTTGTACAGGGTTCTTCTTTGGAGTCCTCCCCAGAGATGCCCACTGAGGAGCCAGCCCGAAAAAGAACTTGAAAGAGGAAGCATCTGGATTACTTTGAAGAATCTGTCACAGAAGACATAGATTTTGATGAAGGGAGGGTTTCCTCATGGTCACCCCCTGAGGATATCTACTTTGGAAACATCCTAGAGATTTTGAAATGGATGAAGAGCGGAGACCATGTACTTGCAAGCCTTTGCTGCCTGCCCATCTACCTCCTGGGTATCCCCACCCACTGACAACCTGGTAAAACTGATGTGCAGTGGGCTTGGAAGGCTCCTGATACTATAGAGCCTGTCCCCCGGAGACCTGACAAAATATTATCCCCACCAGAAGACCACTAGTATTGGGCAAAGTATTTGTCAGTAGATGCCATGGTGGTGGCATCCACTAAAAAGTTGATCCTAATAACAGCGAGTCCAGAACGATGGACAGGTTTGGAAAGCAGGTCTACACTTTATCAACCTTTACTCTTAGGTCCTTGAATTTTATGGAACATTTTACAAAACTCCATAGACACCTGATTAAGGAATTATCAGAAACTCTAGCTGGGACAGTGACCAGTGAGGTACAAGATAAGATTGCCTCGCAGCTAGCCACTCTGGAGTCTATTTTGAACTTGTCCATGCAACTCATTGCCCATGCAGGCGAAAGGACAACCAAGGCAGTGGGTTCCAGCATTGCCATTAGGCGACATGCCTGGATGCGCTTGTGTGACTTTGCGGAGCCCTTCAAGTCTTCCATCGTCAGTGCTCTGTTTGACAGTTCTTCCCTGTTTGGCCCTAAAGTTAAGGACATACTCACCAGATGTGAAAAAGATGGTAAGACCCTGTCTGCCGTAGACATTCTCTTTTCTACTTCTCAGCTATCCTTCTCCAGGAAGCAGAGAAGTGGAAACATGTGGTTCAAAAAGTCTCAGAGACCTTTCCATGACACGTGGCAGCAGTTCCCCTCGAGGCAGAGGAGGGAGCTCAGATGTAAGACACTGGCCCCGAGGCAGGAGGTGGCCCACAAATCCAGGGGTCCAGCGATTCCTTCTTTGGACAGCCCTGCCAGCACTCCTGAAAGTAGGCCCAATTACTTACCTCTGGAAGCAGTCGGGGGAAGACTTTCTCTGCACCAGTCAGCCTGGCATCAAATAACCGATTTATGGGTGCAGAAGATTATTGCCAGAGGATACAGTACCCCCTTCAATATAACTCCCAGCTCTCAATGGAAAATCCTGGGTGTTCCACCTAATCAAAGGGATCAAGCCACCCAAGAGATACACAGGCTGCTTCAAAAAAAGAGTCATCCAAGAAGTCCCACCAGACCAGCTAAAATCTGGATTCTACTCGAGATTTTTTTTAGTCCGAAAAAAGATAGACTGGAGGTCAATACTGCACCTCAGCCTTTTACATGTTTGTCCAGCAGACATAATTCCAGATGGTCATGGTTCAGTCTATCCTCCCTTTTCTGGAGAAAGAAGACTGATGTGCTCTAGAGACCTTCAAGATGTGTGTTATCAAATAAAAATAGACAAGCACTCAAGAAGGTTTCTCTGGTTTTGGCTGGGAACCAGTCATTACTAGTTCAGAGTGGTCCCATTTGGTCTCCCCACAGCCCCCAGGGTGTTCACCAAATGAATGGCAGCCATCATGGCCCACATCAGATTACATGGATTCTGGGTATTTCCTTATCTAGACGACCGGCTCCTCACCGCCCCCACAAGACATCTGCTGATTCAAAACTTGGACTTCATTACACATCTGTTCAGACAGCTTGGCAAATCAGTAAACAACGAAACATCTCAGCTGTCTCCTGCTCAAGGCTTAGAGTCTACTGGGGCATGACTCAATACAGTATCCTGCACAGCCTGTCTACCACTTCACAGGCTTCAGAAAAATAAGATGTCAAGTTCAATCTGTATTACCAAGGTGAAAAGTACCTGCTGTCATTGTTCTGCAAATCGGGTTCTATGGCAGTAGCTATCACCTTAGTTCCCATGGCACGGTTTCATATGAGAATACTTCAATGGTTTTGAGCTTCACAATGGTCCATTCTTATTCACCCATTAAGTCACCCAATTTTAATAATGCAAACTTGCAGGAAAGGCCTGTCTTGGTGGATGGAGTGTGAAGAAATCTTGATGGAATGACCCTTTGTTTCCCCCAAACAAAGGCTGTAAAGACCATGGACACCTCCCAGATAGGGTTGGGAGGCATTACCTGGAAAAGACAGTCCAAGGCACTTGGTCTCCCCAAAAGGCCTACTTGCACATCAACGTCCTGGAGATAAGAGCAGTGCTGTTAGTGTTGCAGGCCTTTCAGAAAGCTCTTTCTCCAGGAACGGTTGTAATCCAACATGTCAGCATACAAATACAACATGTTGGTAGTCTGGTACATCAGCAAGCAAGGGGGAACCAAATACTACCTCCCTCTGCCAGGAAACCGTCAGAGCTTGGCAGTGAGCAGTATCTTCCAACTGCTTTCTTGTGGCAACTTACATCCCTGGGAGTTCCAATGTGATAGTGGACAAGTTGAGCACACAAATATTACTGCCTCACGATTTGTCTCTGAATCCCGAAGTGGCAAAAAGTGTCAAAACAGATATGTCACCAATGGGGGCACACCTTGCTCTGACCTATTTGCCTTCCCGATAAACAACAAATGCAGCATGTACCTTGCCCTACTTCCTCCACAGGGAGAGTCCTCCAGAGACACTCTCCTTCTAGATTGGCCCCTGGGTCTCCTTTATGCATTCCCCCAATTCCCCTCATTCCCCTTTTTCTGAAGAAAACCAAAAGGTTGCAATCCAGAGTAAATCCTCATTGCTCCATTCTGGCCAAGGCAAGTTTGGTTTTCATCCCTATGGCCTCACATGGTTCACTAACCTTGGATTCTGGACCCAGCTCCACATCTACTCACCCTCCCCAGGGGCTGTTACACCCAGACCTTTAATCGTTCAAGCTCACGGCTTGGTTTCTCCAATTCCAGTAATTGCCAGGCAATCTACTATTACTTTCCCCTGTCCAAAAAATTATTCTGGCTTCTTATAGACCATCCACCAGGAAGTTGTATGACAGCAAATGGAAAAGATTCTCACTTTGGGCTTCTGAAAATAATCTAGAGCCCTTTTCAGCTCCTGTTGAAAAAATTTTAGAATTTTTGGTGGATCTTTTTAATCAAGGAGTGGCTGACTCTATCGTTAGTTACTCTTGCAGCTTTCTCTAATTTTCACAATGGTTATGGTGACCACTCCCTAATCTTCCATCGCTTATGTAAAGTTTTTCTTAAAGGACTCCTTCATATAAAACTCCCATTCAAGGATCCGTTACCACTGTGGGATCTTACTTTCATTTTGCAACATTTGGTATTACCTCCCTTTGAGACAGCAGCCACTTGTCAACTCAAATTCCTGTCCTGGAAAACCCTTTTTCTAGTCGCCATTACTTCTGCCAGAAGGGTTTCAGAAATACAGGCACTTTGTGCAAAACCGCCATATATAATCTTCCATAAGGATAGAGTGTCCTTGAGAATGAATCGTTCCTTTCTAACTAAAATTGGTCTCAGAATCAAACATCAATCAGTCCATTTATTTACCAGTTTTCTTTCCAAAATTCACTAACAAGGGTAAATACTGTCTACATATTCTAGACATTCACAGACAGCTGAGATTTTATCTGGACAGGACTAAGGCTGGTAGATCTTCACACCAACTGTTTGTTTCCTTTTTAGGACCAAGGATTGGTAAACCAGTCTCCAAGGTGACCCTGTTGAAATGTTTAAGAGATTGCGTCACTTTTATTTATGATCATAACATTCATAAATTACCCAGTCGTGTAAGGGCACACTCAACCAGGTCGATGGCCACTTCAGCTGTTTTTCATTCCAAGGCTTCTCTGGATGAAGTGTGTGCGGCAGCCACTTGGGCAACACCTCATACCTTTATCACTCATTACAAATTAAATCTGGTCTCCAGGGGAAGAGCATCATTTGATTCTGTGGTGTTCAGGAATATCCTTCTATAAGGCCACTCAGGGTATAGGTAGCTGGGAACTCCGTTTATTCTTGAGAGATGGACAAAGATTGACAACATCAGATAAAGAAGTTATGTACTCACCATAATGTTCCATCTGCATTGTTGATCTTCATTCATTCTTGACATCCCTCCCTCTTTACCCACTCCTTTCAGATAGCCTGGAGGATCGTACCATTGTCCGGGGCTTATGCTAGGGTTTTTACATTGGACATGGCTTCCTCTCCATTATTATTATTAGTAGTAGTAGTAGTATTATATTAGATACTTCATCTTGCTACAATTTTGCAAACTCAATCTGAGGTAATGAACACAGGGGCATTGTGGTTAGAGACTTGGTTCGAGAGTTTTTGGCTGGCGCGAGCTGTATAACAGCCGAGCCGGTTCCGAGGTTTGGAGCCGATTCCCATTTGTCAAGAATGAATGAAGATCGATAACACAGAGAGGACGTTCTGGTGAGTACATAACTTCTTTTTTCTTCACAGGCAGCCTAATCAACCTGTTAGGAATAAGAGGGTTTTTAAGTGTATTTTCTCAGGCAAATTCACTCAGAATTCTAGAGGTCCAAAAACCTTCTTTACTGACAAATATTCCTCTGTCTGATATACAGCCTGCCTTTCCTCCCCCTCAGCCAGATTCCTCTCCCAGGCTAATTCATACCTGTTTGACAGCAGATAACCACATATGCCTGGGTTCTCACCCTTGTCCAAAACTGTATTTTATGCCCTTCCTCCATTATCCAGCCTTTCTGCGTTCCTGCTTGCCAGCTTCCTCATTTTTCTTTGGTTCTGCAGGGTGTGGTAGAACAGGGAGCCATCCAACCTCTTCCCTTGTGTCAGCAGAGAACAGGTTTTTATTGCAGAAGGATTCTGGTTCTCAGGAGGGAAGTGTCATGGAGGCCCATCCTAGACCTATGTTTTCTCAAGGTTCCGTCCTTCAGAATGTTGTCTGTTCAGACACTTCTTCCTGTCTTGCTTCCCCAAGCTTTTCTGGTCTATGTCTGGACTTGAAGGACATTTACCTCCATATTCCTTTTTATCTTGTCTTCTGGAACTGTTTACATTCCTCTGTTTGTTCCTGTTGTTCTAATATCTCTGTTTTTTCTTTTGGTCTTTCTACAGCTTCAGGGGTATTTACCAAATGTCTTGTCCCTTTAGTAGCTTTTTGAAGACTTCAAGGAATTCAAATTTTTCCTTATTTTATTCTAATTCAAGTTCCATGTCAGTCGCTCCTGCTTCAGAGTCTAAACTTCACTATGCTTCTCCTGTGCAGTGTGGGTTTCATCATCAATCTCAAAAAGTCTGTGTTGACTCCATCTCAAGACCAAATATTTTCGGGTTGCAAGATTCAAACCCATCCCAATGATGGCTTGCCTCCAAAGGTCTTCTTTTTGACTGCTTATTTCCAGTCTCTTCCTATTTCAGTTCTTTCTGCAAGCAGATTTCTCTGAGCCCTGGGTACATGGCATCCACCATTCCAATGGCTCCTTTTGCCAAACTTCACATGAGGAAATTTCAATGTTATCTGAAGACTGTGTTAGGTTTCAGCACTGCCACCCTCTGGAGTATCTGGTCCATCTCTAACCTTGTCTCAGGCTCAGACTCTGTTGGCAGATTCAGCAGATTTTCCCAAATCTAGGTCTGCCTTTTCAGGTTTTTCTCCCTACTTGGGTGTTATATACAGATGCTTCCGATTGAGGCAGGGGAGCTTCCTCCAACAACCTGGAAGTCTAGGGTCTTTGATCCCATCAACATCAAAGAAATGAGGGCTCTAATCTTAGCTCTTAAGGCCCTTCACTCTCTTTGGGTTCTAGGTTCTCTAAAGGTTTCTACAGACAATACCACAGTCATGTAGTACATCAACAAGCAAGGGAGCACACAATCTTAGCTTCTTTGCAGGCTGGCTCTTCTCTGCCACCTGGTTCTTCAGGCAGTTTACATCCATTCAGAGCACAATCTAGTGTCAGAATCTTTGAACAGGTCCAGGACCAATCCTCATGAATGGTGCTTCACAGGGAGGTGTTCGGTGTTCCTGGACATTTTTGTACATAGGTGGGGTATTCCTCAGATAGACTTGTATGCCTCCCCTCTGAACAGACAACTTTCCCAGTTCTGTTCCAGAGTGAAAAGTCCTTTGGCTTAGAGAGTGGATGCCATGTCTTTTTCTTGGAAGGGGATGTTTTTGTATGCCTATCCAACCCTTCCTCTACTTCCTGGATCTTGTGCAAGATCATGTGGGGGACTCACAAAATCTTGCTGGTGATGCGGCCCATACACTCTGCTTCCCTCTTCTGTTTCTCCTGGCCACAGGCAAGCTTGCACAAGAAAAGGGATTTCGTATTCACCCTCATTTGTCCACACTTCAAACGACACTGTGTGTGATAGGATTTTGATTCCTTTTAAGCACCAATTTTGTGAGGGCATGCTTCAAGTATTCCAGGAGGCCAGAAAACCTACTACTAGAAAATCATATATGGCTAAATGGAATAAATATTCTATTTGATGTCTCAAGCATGACCTGGACCCTTTTTTGTGAGGGGGTCCAGGCACTAGGGCCCTTTGTTATTTTTGTGAATTGCTAAATGCTGTTTTGGCATATTCTGCTGTTAAAGTTCATTTGTCAGCAATTTCTGCCTGTCAGTCTCCAAGTCTATCTTTGGCTTCTAGTATTGAAGTCAAACTATTCTTAAAAGGCATCCTTTGTGTCAAGCCTCCAATAAATCCTATTCCTTCTTCTTGTGTCCTTAATTTTGTTCTGGAAAATTGACTCAGTCCTCATTTGAGCCTGCCTTTTTATTCCTGTAGCACTGTGTATGGAAGTCTGTACTGTCGGTGGCTGGGAGTTTCTGAACTCCAAACTTTCATGGTGGTTCTTCTTTTTGTTTTTTCACAAGGACAGGGTGTCTCTCCATATCAATCCTTCTGTTATGCCTAAGGTGGTTAATGATTTGTCCTTGAAGCAGTTCATTCATCTTCCCTCCTTTTTTCCTTCTTCACAAAACTTCTAGTGAGAGGGTAATATACACATTGGATTTATATAGACAGATCAGATATTACTTGGATAACACAGACCAAGTCAGAAAGGCTGAATAGCTTTTTGTTTCCTTTCATACTAGGAAATTGGTTTTGGCAGTATCTAAGCAAATCATCTCCCTTTCGCTCTCTTATGCCATTTCTTTTATTATTCTTTTCATGGCAAGCAGCTTTCCTCTTCTGTTCATACTTATTCTACCAGGGCAGAAGCCTCCTTTGGTGCTTTTTGTAAGGGTTTGGATACTAGATGCATCTTGGAAACTGCTACTTGCTCTTCTGTTCACACGTTGACCAAACATTATAAGTTTAATGTCATTTCCAGGGCTAGCCATTGTGGACATTTGTGGACATTTGGAAAGCTCTTCTCTGCTTTCCTCCTCCCATACTTTTCCGTAGCTTTTGTTCTCTTCCAAGAGTAAAAAAATACTGCAGCAGTGATAAAGGATATAGTACAGTTGTGTAAGATCTCACTGTTGCAGTATTCTTTACTCTTGGGATATTCTGCTAAGGATAGCCTAAAGTCCAGCCACAGCATACCAAACCCTGTACACTTTCCAGGCCTCTTAACATCAGACATAATGTCCTATGTGCAAAACATAAGGTACATAATGTGATGTATGGATGGCTTAGGCTTCATAACTGAAGTGTCCCAGGAGAATTACAGCAACCTCCAGAGAAACCATAACATGCATAGCCAGGACGAATCAGAAAGAGATAAGGATGGAATAAGGACCCCTTGGCCAGAAGTAGGGCAACAGAAAATAATAGGGGGCAGGAGGGAGGGAAAGAATACTGCAACAGTGAGAAATACAACATCTACTGTTCTAGTAAGATCTTAAGCAACTACTATATTCTTTATTGTGTATTATTTACTTCTAGAATCCAGCCCTTTCAGAAAGCCACAGATGAAGGATTAGTTCTCAAGGAAACCATATCGTTGAGCTTGCAAAGATACTCTTGTAGTGAGGTCAGAGATATCAGTAATGCTCCTTTCCTTGTTACGAACATCGTCAGCTTGACAAGCTAGTTTAAATGGAGCAAGAGTCAGTTTTTCCTTGAGAACTAATCTTTCATTTATGCCTAAAGTGGTATCAGAGTTTGCTTTTGACCCAAGTTATTCCTATCTGTGTCTTCCTTTTCAGAACCTAAAAGTGAGGGAGAAAGGATACTTTGGATGTGTACAGATAACTTGGGTGCTGCCTTAGCAGAACAACATATATTAGAACCTCATCAGTTGTTCATTTCTTGTAAATGTAAGAATAAAAGACAACCTGTATGAAAGCATACTATTTCCAAGTGGTTGTTTCATGCAGCTAACTTTTGTTGTACTTGTCACAACAATACTTGCCACAACAAGGTAGTCCCAGGCAGGTTCAATGCTTATTCCACCAGGACCTTGACTTCATCTGTGGCTTTTTGGTAAGGGCTGGATTCTAGAAGTAATTTAGAAGCAGCAATTTGATCTTCTGTGCATACTTTAAAAACACTTTAGAGAATGGGCAAACTGTACAGGAGTACCCTGATTAGAGAACAAATGTTCTCCAGCAGGGTATTAATATACAAGTAATGCCCACTGAAAAATGAGTCCACCACTTCATGGCAGCATATCAAACTGCTGTGAAGCTTGGACTGTTAACAGACTGCATTACTTTGCACACACTAAGCAGTGCCTTTTAGTGTGTGTGTGTGTGTGTGTGTGTGTGTGTGTGTGTGTGTGTGTGTGTGTGTGTGTGTGTGTGTGAGAGAGACTGATCGAGAGAGAGTGAGAGGGCTCTTCTGTGCATAGCTCTCAACTGTCCAAATTTTCGCAGAATATCCAGATTTTTGCCTCATATTTTTGTCTGTCAGCTAGAGCGTCTTCTGTGTGGAGGCATGCGTGAATGGGCGTGCCTTCATTGAAGGTTGTGCGTCAGGGCTGGTAACTCGGCACGTAAAAATCAACTACCAAACATTAGCGGACCGGAGTTCCGCTGTGGCAACCCCTAACCGGGATAAGCCGAAAGGCACAACAACAACATTTTTGTCTGTCCCTCATAAAAGTTGTGGTTTTTTGAAGTTTTGTGGCAAATCAGTGAGGAGTGTATACATTAAATAATGACAGGCATTTGAGTTTCAGGCTTTATTTCCTTCAGAAAATGTATTGGAATACAAGACCTTTTATTCTAGCAACTTTCTAAGTTTACAAAAGCGATATTTAATGTTTGTCCGTATTTTTGGGGCTTTGTCCCCCCATTATTTTTGGCTTTGTATAGATTTTTTGTGCTGAGGTTGAGAGTTATGCTTGTGTGAGTAAATACGAGTATGAAACCAGAGAAGACTGTGTGTATATATGTATGTTTGTGTGAAAGCAGAAGAGACTGTGTATGAGAGAGAGAATGATCTCTTTGTAAAATTGTTGTGTTTTACATATTTATGTGTAAGTACTGTATCATTTTTTATATATTTTTGATGTAAAATGCTTCCTCCAGCACCATTAACATATAATAAAGAAAGTTTGAAACATTAGGCGGAGGATCTATCTTACATCAAAAATATATATAAAAAATATAGTATAGGCCTCATAACACCCCTGGGTGGGCAGTAATTGCACATTAACACACACCCTGTCAGGCATTATTGCTTGCGTAAACATGATTGGTTCTCTAAGTCTAGGACAGACTTTGCTAGGACCATACTCCTGGGGCTCCTAGACCTCATCCTCCCTCCTCCCATTCAGTGTAAGCTATGGTAATCTACCTATATTAGTACAGCTGTGTGAGCACACTTGCCATAACTGTAGATGTTCAGATGATCACTGCTGCAGTAGCTGCTCCCTCCTTCCATCCCCCTTCTTTTTGTGTTTTTATTGCCAAGATGGAAAGTAAATAAAATAAATAAACAAGCACTAGTTTCAGCCCACCACCACGAGTGTTGAGGAAAAAAACAAAAAAAACAGTAAAACTAGTGGACTTAAAACTTCATTGATGAGGTCAGTCACAGTAATTCCCAAAAATCATGAAACCCTGGTAGTGCCCCAAAGCAACAAGCCTTTATTCATCACAGACAAGCAATCTTTTGTTAAAAAAAAATCTTTTAACAATGTTAAACATATCAGCTTTTATATACTTAGAAGTATGTGTGGAGGATATATGTGTTGTTTAATTTTAAACCGGCCTGTTCATGGCCAACAATATAAACAGAGCTTTAAAAGTGCATTTTAGAACAGCAAGTACCCACCTGCACAAACTACTACTGATCAAACTAAATCCTATTTAAGGAAAACACTACCTATCTATTTGCAACCTACATTCCAAAATCAGATATTAAGAAAAGCATAACATGTAAGTAAAAAGATATACATAAGAAGACTTTTAACTAAAATTGCTTTCGGCTGACTAATGTAAGAAAGCCTTTATTGGGTCTGTGACAACTAAATGAAAAAAACGCATAGCTACAGTGGATATAAAAAGTGTACACACCCCTGTTAAAATGACATTTTTTTGTGATGTAAAAAAATGAGACCACAATACATCATTTCAAAACTTTTCCCACCTTTATTGTGAACTATAACCTGTACAATTCAGTTGTTAGGGGAAAAATATAAAAAAACAATAAAAAAAAAACGTACATTTAGCTGGTTACACACCCTTAAACTAATACTTTGTTGAAGCACCTTTTGATTTAATTACAGCATTCAGTCTTCTTGGGTATACACCTGCCATCAAATAAAGAGACTCTGATTAACCACAAATAAAGTTCAGCTCTCCTAGTAGGATTTTCCTGATATTTACTCAGTTTCCTGCTACAAAAAATGACATGGTTTGCAGAGAGCTTACAAACCATCAAAGGGATCTCATTTTTGAAAGGTATCAGTCAGGAGAAGGGTACAAAAAATGTCCACAACATTGGATATACCATGGAACACAGTGAAGACCGCCATCAAAAAGTGGAGAAAATATGGGACAACGGTGACATTGCAAAGAACTGGACGTCCCTCCAAAATTGATGAAAAGACGAGATGAAAACTGGTCAGGGAGGCTGCCAAGAGACCTACAGCAACACTGAAGGAGCTGCAGAAATATCTGGCAAGCACTGTTTGTGTACTACATGTGACAACAATCTCCCATATTCTCCATATGTCTGGACTATGGGGTAGGTTTGCAAGACGGAAGCCTTTTCGTACACAGAAAAACATCCAGGCCCGGCTAAAATTTGGAAAGCAATACACCAAGTCTCCCAAAAGCATGTAGGAAAATGTGTTATGGTCTGAGGAGACCAAGTTTGAACTTTTTGGCTACAAATCCAAAAGGTACGTTTTGTGCAAAAACAACAGTTCGCATCACCAAAAGAACACCATCCCCACGGTGATGCATGGTGGTAGCAGTATCATGTTTTGGGGTTGCTTTTCTTCAGGTGGAACTGGGGCTTTAGTCAAGGTGGAGGGAATTATGAACAGTTTCAAATACCAGTCATTTTTGGCCCAGAACCTTCAGGCATTTGCTAGAAAGATGAAAATGAAGAGGAATTTCACCTTTCAACACGACAATGACCCCCAAGCATACATCCAAATCAACAAATGAATGGCTTCACCAGAAGAAAATTTAAGTTTTGGAATGGCCCAGCCAGAGCCCAGACCTAAATTCAATAGAAAATCTGTAGGGTTACCTGAAGAGGGCTGTGCACAAGAGATGCCCTAGCAATCTGACAGATTTGGAGCACTTTTGCAAGGAAGAATGGGCAAATATTCCCAAGTCAAGATGTGCCATGCTAATAAGACTCCTACCCAAGAAGACTGAATGCTGTAATTAAATCAAAAGGTGCTTCAGCAAAGTATTATTTTAAGGGTGTGCACACTTATGCAACCAGCTTATTGTACGTTTTTTTTTTTAATATTTTTCCCCTAACAGATTTTTGTTTTTCAATTGAATTGTACAGGTTATAGGTCACATTAAAGGTGGAAAAAGTTTTGAAATGATTTATTGTGGTCTCATTTTTTATATCACAAAAATCTGGCATTTTAACAGGGGTGTGTACACTTTTTATATCTACTTTATCTAACCATAAACATAATCAAATTAAAACACTATAAACATACATCTGTCTAATAATATTTAGTAAATATCCACCCATGTGTATTAGTGTGCATAAAAATCTGTTATGTATAAAAAAAACAAAGCCATGTCATGACAGTTTTCATGTTTACAGCCCCAGAACAGATTTATACAATACAAACTAGTAGAAAAGTACACAAGAATACAGAAAACAGTGGATGAAGTGAGCTAGTAATTTCTAAAAGTGTGCAACTGTGGTCATGAGCATCCTCCAGTATAGTAAATGGGGGAATTATGCCGATACTACATGGCAATATTGGCATGAAAAAAAATGTTTGTTTTGAATTTACCGTTTAAATCTCTGGTTTGATGCAGTAAATCTAATCAAAGCAGAATTGAGGTTAAAGTAACTAAATATATATATATATATATATATATATATATATATATATATATATGTATGTATGTATTCTACACATCATTTTTATTGTTTAGTATATTTTAGTACATAAAAATAGTCCTCAAAAAATTCGCTAAAAAAACCTTTACATATTGTATGGCAGCTTACGTAAATTCAACACACTCTTAATAGAACAAGAGTAGTTAAGTCATTATTTTCTGAATGCATTTAATTTGAAACGCCAGCATAATTGTTCTTTCTCTAACACACCACTGACGTCCCCGTAAAACTCAACTATTTCCACACAGTCCAGAATGATCAATTTAAACCAGAATGTCTGGGGTGTTCTAATAAGTGTTTGGATAAGGTGTTTCTCTGGCATTTATATTTTAAGGCAGAAAGATGACTTGAAATTCTCCTTTTCAGTTTATTCATAGTCTTACCCACATAAAATGCAGGGCAGCCATTACACATGGCCCTATACACAACTTTTTCAGTATTATAGTTACCACCTGCTGAAGATTTCACCATCTTTTTAAGATGGGAGCACTCAAATGAGTTGCACTCCATCAAGTATTCAGGGAATATTCATAGAAAGTACAGTTTGGTGGCCCATAGAGTTTAGGGCTCATATCATCCTGGTGTTATTTTTCTTTTCCAGGTAGCGATGTATGCTTCTGCTCTTTTTTATATACAAAAGAAGGGTGCTTTCCTAAAACCCTCACAAAGCTGCTGATTGTCAGTGCGGATGACCCCAGTTCCTCTCAGTAATGGCTTCAATTGTATTGAAATCCCAGTGTAAGTTAGAATGCAACTGCCCTTACTTTTCTCTCCATTTGGGTTAGGGTGTCATCATTGCGTAATTCTACCAAAAGGCCTATTCCATATAGAGTCATTGTTAATTTTAGAATATCTAATAGGATCCAGAATCATATGCAACATGTTTGATTCATATTCTCTGGTTAAGAAATAATTTTCACATATTTTTGAGAAAATGGGCCAAATCTGTGATAATGCATGCTAATCTGTAGCCTTGTGATTTTATTACATTGTGCTTAGTTTTTAATGGATGCATACTCTCTGTGTGAAGTAAGTAGTTCACTTTTGTTGGTTTCCTGTATAAGTTACTAATTAATTTTCCTCTGTCTTTATCAATACTAACCGTCATATTAATGAACAGCACTGAGTTCAAGCTGATGGAAGTGGTAAATTTTAGGAAGGAGGTCGAGTTATTGATGGAATGGATAAACTCAGTGAGTGTAGATTTCTCACCTTGCCAGCCTATGAATACATCATCAATAAAGCAAAGGTAGCTGGTCATAAAACCCCGGTATTCACTTTTCAGAACTCTAACCTTCCTCTCTCAGTTGGCATGAAAGCTCTGAAGGGCTTTCTACCCAAACCACTCTTTTTAGTCATCTCAGCTTGAGCCAACTAATGGTTTTGGTGCATGGCATGTGCACTTTAAGCTTTGGAAGGTGGCCGGTTGTTGTATCCTGCGCAGAATACCACTCATATAGCTAAGGCTACTGCAGCAGTGATCATTTAAACATCTGCTGGTATGGTAACTTTACTTACACGGTTGTACTTTTTTCACTTCACTATTTTTTAATTCCTTCCCTACAATGAAGCTCAGCTAGTTTATACTGTAACTTAACAGTGGACAGACCCTAAGGTTTTTGAGAGAATAAAATTATGTCCAGACATTTCAAACAAATGTTCATATCTTACAACTGTAGAGATTGTTCAAAAGAATAAATTTCCAACTCTTCATGCAAAGTATTTTATAGTGGTAGCAGTCTTTAGATTCTAAGTCTTAAATGAGATTTTATAAGTCACAGTAAACACAGTAACTATTACATTTGTAATATGTCCTTCCTGTGGGTTTCCTCTGAGTGCTCCACTTTCCTTACACATTCGAAAGACATGCAGTAGGTGGATTGGACACTCTAAATTGGCCATAGGTGTGAGTGTGCATGTGTGCGTGTCATGTGGAAGAACTTCCATGGTAGGGCTAGCCACTTGGCAGTGTAAAGCCTGGCTGTAGATGATTGTCAGTGGTGATATGACACCCCAACCCCATGTGCAAAAATGAGAAAAAGGAGTTGTGGATGAATTTTGTAAAGAGCTTGCAGCATCTCAACAGTCACTTGCAGTATGTTACACACACACGGTGTCATCAGTACTTTGTTCATCCAGCTGGCTTTCATATGAGACTAAGCAGTTCTGTCTGTGCTACTTGACTGTCAAGATATTTAGGAAAAACATGAAATTTATGACAGCGTAGCTAACTGTTATATGAACAACAATTATGATCTCTTTCCTGCACTATAGACAAAGGTCAAATTTCAGTATAGTTGTGTTTACCACTGTGTAAGCTTTAAGATAAAATCTTTCAGCACTTTGTATGTAGCATGGGTTTGGAATTATTAATGCAAATATGAGCAAGCAGGATTTGACAGCTAGTGGCATCAGTAGGATGTAACTGAAGAAGCACCTGAAGGCGTCACTTGGTTGCAATGAGTTTAGTCTATATGTTTGTTGTTTAGGAGCATGGTACTTGAATTGTAAATGTATAAAATGGGTCTATAAGAACATTATTCGAAGTACTGTTGTGTAGTGCTGCTGGTCTGACTTAAGGTAGGCATAACTAGTTATCAATTTCTAGTAAAACACAGTTTGATTTGGTACAGATTGTGCAGCCATCAAAGCATCAAAAATGGTGTCTTGTGTCAGTGTTTTTTATTTCTTTTTGAAAAACCCAAAAATTGCACTAATTGCTTAATTTTTGTTTGCCTATTGATCATTAGTATTGCTAGTTGCACTTAATTAGCCAAGCCTTTTCTGTACAGAGATGTAGATAACTGCAGTGAAAGTCTCACATGTACAGATGTGGATAAGTAGTCTCATCCTAAAGCAGGCTTGAACTTTAGAACTGGCTTGACTTAACCTATATGTGCTGTTGAGGACGGACATCAGATGATATCTGTTTCGATTAAAATTGGCCTTTTGTCCAGTCAGATTACTGTAGCACTGGAAGTGTCCTGTATAGCATATTAAAATCAGTGTAATACCTTGGCTTTGCAGATTTAAGTTCCTGTCTAGGCGTGAAGGGCTCCCTATTATTACTGCAAATCCTGACACACTTGAAAGTTACATTGTATTCTTATAAACAGCAGTGAATTTTGAAACTTGCACTTACATGTTTGAATAATTTTTCCAGTGCATTCCTAATGTGGGAGGCTGTGGCCTTCACCCCTGCTATCTGTACATGCAAAGTCTGTGATATTCTGATACCAAAGTCTTGGAATTTGTTTATATATTCCTTGTGTTAACCCTTAAATTTTGCTTTTCCAAGGATCACAATAGCGTCCTCAAATTTTTAGCAGGCTGCCAGGCTTGTGTGGATCCTTGATTGCCCATCTAGATTCTGGGGTGCCAGGAGAAGTTGTCAACCCTAGAATGACTGTAGATTGCTTGCTGTCTCTGTGAATTAGTTAATCTTGCCTTGTAATTATTGAAGATGTCCATATCTTCTTGTTAGATTGTAGTGTGTGTAAAATGCTGCACATAATGTTTTCCATTCCTTCACTTTAGGAAATCATGACCACCAAATATGAGATGTCCAAGATGGAATGAAGCCAAAGAACTTGAACCTAGATTAAGCTTGCTGTGATACTGCAGTGAAATAATTAGTTGGCATACTGAATGATCCAAGTATGACACTACAAGACCTGTGGACTCTGTTCAGTTCTCATGCAGGGCAGTCTTGTATTGGCTTATTAGCTGCAGTACATTTCCTCTGGATGCTGTGCACCAGTATGAGGCCTAATCAGGTTAGGAGGACGTGGGTGCAACCGACTATGTTTGCTGTGTTTGGCATTCTTTGCACATGATTCTGCTGAATGGATGTTGCTTATTTTGTTTGTCTGTAAAGCATTCATAATTTTTTTAAATTAAAAACAAATCTGGTTTGATATGTTGATGGTATTGCTACTAGAAGTACTTTCCATTGTGCTGACTTTTTTAATTGATGTATTTGAATGATGGTTTTAGGGACACACTTGTGTTCATGTATATTAGTGCATCTTGCATGCTGTTGAAGTTACTGCAATAACCATCACAAGCTGGGCTATGATATCAGGTTCTCTGACACCAGAAAAAGTTTTCTTTTTCATAATTCAGTGCTGGAGGACTATCCATGCTGACATCATGAATATAGTCCCTCCTGTTTTTTTTTTTTCTTGCAGTTCGTCAAAACGCACTAGATCACTGTAGAAAATTATTTTGCAGAGCATCGCTGTTTTTATGAATATTTCAATTTTTTTGTTTTGAAATACAGTATTGTTTTCTGCATTGATGTTGCATGTTCTTCCTCCTTCAGGTGTCAGCTTTACAGAAGAAACTTCAGTATGCCTGCTTTTATTTTATTTTTATCATACACTGAGCCCTAGAGTTTTCCCAACAAACTGCATATTCTGGGATACGAGCATGTTCATTATTTCATTTTGAAATAATATTTTAGGGTGTTCTTCCATTTATTTTGCATTATGTTTTATTATTATTTTAGTTTTGAAAAAAGTCCTAGTTCCTTATATCAAGAATTTTCTTAAAGGATACTTGAGGCTTATTTACTTTTATAGACTTCAGTCACAGTACCAGCTCTTGCCTCGGCTAAAGTCCTTCTCAGGTACATGGCCTTAGTAATGGACTCTTCTTATCTTCCTGTTTCCTTAAGTAAAGTTGGAGTTTGGATAAATCAACTGAAAATCTTACTGAGTTTGCAGTTTTAGTTTATAAATTTATCCTTTTCTTCTATAGAAGCATTAACACAAACAAGAATAAAATGAGATTCCGTTGGACCGTTACCCTTCTTTGAAATTTCCAGTTGAAATGTAACCTCCATAAACTCCATCCATGCTTTAATTTGGTATCTTTTGGTTCTTGCTACAGTTATAGCACGTAATAAGGCGGCAGGTTCAGATACTCTTCATTCTTTTAGTAGCTTCTGAAAACTCAAGCTCACTTCCACCCAAAAAAAGTTTCATCGGTAGATGACCTTGCTGTGAATGTGGAGATGCTTTTGTCTCCTACAATAGGATCCAGCCTTCAAGTAGCCTGATTTTTGAGCTGTAGCCTTTGTTGAGTGGACTAAAACATACTTAACTGGAGTATTATGTATATATCTAAAAAGTTTGCTTGAAAAATTACTTACTTCATGACAAACACAAGGAATGAGTGGGAAATTATATGACAGCTAGAAAAACTATGTGCATGAGCAAGTGACTTGTACCCCAAGAGCTTAAGTCATCCATTTAGTTTACATTTGTTTATTTACCGAGTAATGTCAAACTGGGTCAGGAGCCCTTTTCAGCCGAGGCCCGGGTAGAAAAACTCAAAAAAAAAAATTGAGAGAATATAGTAGAATATGTATACATGGTTCAACATTGAATACAGTAGAGTTAGATATACATGGTGACAGTTGCACATGTTATAGTAGAGTATACATGATTAGGAATAGACAGTTGACAAATCATTTTTTTTTCATTATCACTAACATAGCTCTTAGATTTGAAGAGGAGATGTAAAACATAGCAAATAGTGAGAGGAGAGTAAGATTTGGAATATAGTGAGAGACAGGAGAGGAAGATTTGGAGTATAAAAGAATATTGGCCTAACTAGGGTAAAAAGAAGCTACAACTGAGAATAACAGGTTGGTCTAGGTATGGTGGTAGAATTACCCAGGTGATGTGCAGGAGCATAGGCAATGACTGGTAAGGTGTTCTTTCAGAAGTAGCTTAAATTTGTGACCGTTTGTGTTTTAGGATGTGTTGGAGTATTACAGTGGATATCAAAAGTGCACACACCCCTGTTAAAATGCCAGGTTTTTGTGATATAAAAAAATGAGACCACATTAAATCATTTCAAATCTTTTCCCACCTTTTAATGTGACCTATAACCTGTGCAATTCAATTGAAAAACAAACAAATCTGTTAGGAGAAAAAATATAAAAAATAAACTTACAGTAAGTTGGTTGCATATGTATGCAGACCCTTAAACTAATACCTTGTTGAAGTACCTTTTGATTTAATTACAACATTCATTCTTCTTGGGTGCACAGCTGCCATCAATTAAAGAGACTGTGATTAATCTCGAATAAAGTACAGCTTTCCTAGTAGGATTTTCTTGACATTTACTCAGTTGCCTCAAAGCATCAAAGGGATCTCATTGTTGAAAGGTATCAGTCAGGAGAAGGGTACAAAAAATTTTTCCACAGCATTGGATGTACCATGGAACACAATCAAGACAGTCATCAAAAAGTGGAGAAAATATGGGACAACAGTGACGTTGCAAAGAACTGGACGTCCCTCCAAAATTGATGAAAAGACAAGATGAAAACTGTTGATGAAAAGACGAGATGAAAACTGGTTAGGGAGGCTGCCAAGAGACCTACAGCAGCACTGAAGGAGCTGCAGGAATTTCTTGCAAGTACTGGTTGTGTACTACATGTAACAACAGTCTGCCATATTCTCCATATGTCTGGACTATGATGTAGGGTTGCAAGATGGAAGCCTGGTCTTACACACAAAAACCATCCAGGCCCAGCTAAAATTTGCAAAATGATACATCGAGTCTCCCAAAAGCGCGTGGGAAAATGTGTTATGGTCTGATGAGACCAAGGTTGAACTTTTTGGCCACAATTCCAAAAGGTGAGTTTGGCGCAAAAACAACACTTCTCATCACCAAAAGAACACCATCACCACGGGGAAGCATGGTTGTGGCCGTATCGTACTTTGGGGTTGCTTTTCTTCAGGTGTAACTGGGGCTTTAGTCAAGGTGGAGGGAATTAAGAACAGTTTTAAATACCAATCACTATTGGTCCAAAACCTTCAGATGTCTGCTAGAAAGCTGAAGATGAAGAGGAATTTCACCTTTCAACATGACAAAGACCCCAAGGATACATCTAAATCAACAAAAAAAAAATGTCTTCACCAGAAGAAAATTAAAAGTTTGGAATGGCCCAGCCAGAGCCCAGACCTAAATCCAATAGAAAATCTGTGGGTTGACCTGAAGAGGGCTGTGCAGAAGAGATGCCCTCGCAATCTGACAGATTTGGAGCACTTTTGCAAGGAAGAGTGGGCAAATATTGCCAAGTCAAGATGTGCCATGCTGATAGACTCCTACCCAAGAAGACTGAATGTTGTAATTAAATCAAAAGGTGCTTCAACAAAATATTAGTTTATGGGTGTGGAAACTTACGCAACCAGCTTATTGTATGTTTTTTATTTTTTTATATTTTTCCCCTAACATATTTGTTTTTCAATTGAATTGTACAGGTTATAGGTTATATTAAAGGTGGGAAAAATGATTTATTGTGGTCTCATTTTTTTATATCACAGAAACCTGGTAACAGGGCTGTGTATACTTTTTATATCCACTGTAAGTTCCAAGTTTTGGACACTGTTAGAGAATAGGGAATCTCCATAGTTGTTGCATTTAGTTACCTTTAGTGGAAGTTTATCGGAGGATCTTAGAGAACTGTGGTTTGTATTTGCTTGAAGTAGGTCTTTGAGAGCAGGGCAGTTATCGGGTTTGTGGATTAAGGTGTGGGCAGTGGTTAGATGGTTCAGAGATAATAAGTTGGGTAGTTCTAGCCAGTTGAGTTCATGAAGTGCAGTACAGTGGTGTGATCTGTGCGGCTGGTTTGTAGCAGAGTTGGCTATTTTGTTATAGCAGATCTCTAGTTTATTTAAGTCCATCTTACGTGGGTTGGTAAAGATGAGAGAAGAGTATGAGGGTAGGTAGTAGTTGAGATCTGGTTGTGACTAGTTTGGGGTTATTGGTAAGGAATGGTTTGGCCATGTAGAGTGAGCCAATTTTAATGTGTCCTTTTTTTGATTGCTAGTGCTATGTGTTTGTCGAATTTTAGACAGTTATCAGTTGTGACCCCTAGTAGTTTAGTTTGAGCAACTGGTTTGATTTTAATATTGTTGGAGGAATAGGTAATGAGGAGAGATAGTTATTTTTAGGTTTGATACTGGAGAAGACCATTAGTTTTGTTTTGTTTGGGTTGAGTACGAGTTGGTGGTCGGAGAGAGAGTTTTCTGTGTCATGGAGTGAGTTTTGTGTTTTTTTCTTGTAGTTCCGGAAGGGTGGGAGCAGAGCAAATGAGGGAGAAATTGTCAGCATATTGAACGATGGATGAAAAGGAGAGGTCCAAGGATAGAGCCTTGGGGCATTTCAACAGACACAGGTAGGAGAGGGGAGAGATTGTTTTCCCATGTGACTGATTGTTGTCTGTCTGAAAGATAGTTGTGAAACCAAGATAGAGAAGTATAACTGAGGTTGTGTGTTGAAAGTTTAAAGGACCACTATGGGCAAACAATGAAAAAACATATATTTTTTATCTTGCCATGATTTACTGCACTTCCAAAGCAGCCTGCAGCAAAATAAGTGCTCATTCCTAATTTTATTTTTTTTTACTCTTGTCTGCCCTCATGGGGGAAGACATAGTGATTCCTTTGGAAAGCTATTTGTTGTCAGACTAGACTTCCATTCACTTAGAATGGACCACCTGAAAAAAATGCCAAGTTTGAGTCTGCAGCTCATGTGTCATTCACTGGTATGCGCTGAGTTTTACAAATGTTGTTCCTATTGATGTACTACACATTCTCTGAAAGAAACTTGCAAAAGTGTCAACAAATTACTGAGATAAAAAAGACTTTTCACAAGGAGCAGTTTTGCAAGTTTCAATTCCTGGCCAAGTTACTCCTCCCATCTCCCCTCATTCAGTGGGCTACAGTCTCACATTTCCAGCTTGGGTAGATTCAACTATTTTGTCAGCTTTGCATGACAATAGACATCAAAAAAATCATAGCCTGGTGTGCCGCTAAAACTATTCCCTAATATGTCTCTTCACTTCTGAATAGTATTTCCCCAGGAATAAAAAAAAAAAAGCACACACATCAGTCCAGAGTTTGGGCCAATCTATCCATTTCTTATTGTGCACAGTAAAACATTCAGTTTATAATGCATTCTGGCTGCTGACATGGTTATCTTTACATTGTTCTCTTATAGCATAACCTGAACTTATGGTATTCAATGCCAAGCTTTACAACAGTTCTCAGTTTCTTAACAATGACCTCCCAAGCCTCTGATGTGACCCAGTACTTTCTCAATATACTGTAAATACAAATATTTGTGCACATATGATACATACAATAATACACACATGCCATCATTAAAACAAGATAAATGCAATATAAATCATATCAATATAGTTATGATTTCTAGTTTATGGCCCTGTTTGTCTATGGAAACTTCTTTTTGAATTTATGTTCAGGAAGTTGTATATTTGTTGTATATTATCTTGTTTAATTGTTTCTCAATATTCTAACCACTGTGTTAATTGTAAAACTCTGATTTTGCTCCTTTTATATTTTCTATGCTCTTTGTACAAAATAGCTGTTTGTATAATTTATTTTTATTATTTTTTATAATTGTTTACTATATATCAGGAGCTTTTCTCCCCCAGCCTCCGCTGAAAACGGTCATCTTGTGTCCAGTCGGACTAACCTGGTAAACAAATGGAAAATAAATAAAAAATAAAATGTACTAAGAAAATCAATCAACATACCCAGAAAAATCCAAAACTTAAGAAAAAAAACACAGAAGGAAGGAAAATGTTTCATTGATGCTGTCATGAAAATCCCACTCACTTATTCAGATATTATGGGCAAACATATATATATATATATATATATATATATATATATATATATATATATATATATATTATAACATATATAATATATTAGGCAAAACAACGTACCCAACATACTAGTCATAGGTGACTCTATAGTCAGGCACACTGATGTCCCACTTACCAGGCTAAACAAGGAGAAGGTTACTGTCAGCTGCCTGTCGGGTGCCAGGATCTGCCACATAACCCATGCACTCGGGTCACTCCACAACCAAGTACAAATATGACTGTCATTGTCCATGTTGGTGTGAATGACCTGAGACATGCCTCCCTGGACTACATGAAAAGAGACATGGAAGAGCTCCCTGATCTTGTAGCCCAGGGAGGTATGACCCTAGCTCTGAGTAGCATTCTGCCATTGCCCAGAATGATACCGCAGTACAAGGACAAAATGATTGACTTCAACAATTGACTAAGCTTCTGGTGTCATTCTAAGGGGATCCAGTATCTGTCTGCCTGGGACAACATGGTTGACAGACCATGATGCTTTGCCAGAGATGGCCTGCACCTGTCGCCCATGGGATTCTGAATACTGGCTAAGGCTCTAGCCATCCCTATAATGTCTATTTTAGACAAGTTTCAAATGTAACAGGAACAGGCAAGCAAAAACTGAGGGTAATGCTACTCAATGCTAGAAGTCTAAATCTCAAAATGCACTCACTCAAGGCACTCCTTAAAATGGAGAACATCGATACCTGTGCAGTGACTGCGACCTGGTTCAAGGCTCCTAAGAGCACCCCTGCACTACCAGGCTATAACTCATACCATACTTTTCGGCCATGTAACCTGGACCGGAACACCAAAGGCGGAGGTGTGCCCATATTCATTAAGGATATCCACACCTCCAGGCTAGTTGCTCAGCATAATGCATCTGAGGTTATCCAAGTGCAACTAACTCTGGGCAAAACTGCAATCCAAATTGTAGCTTACTACAGATACCCCATCATGCCCCAGGATTCCCACTCCTCTTTTCTTGATATACTGTGTCCCAAGGTCTCTTACCACAATTTTGGTATTAAGTATACTACCGCCTATGTTGTAGTTCATGGGTACAGAGTTTTTACCAAAGGGGATGCCAATGCACTTTTTGGCATTGAGCTTGAGGCCATGGCTTACCAGGCAGTCTCAGTGAGGCCCTTTTGTAGGATGTCCACATCATTAGGAGTTTCAATTATGGCTCCTAGTTTGCAGTCATCTGCGAACTTCGTTAGCCAAAGACCTTCTGTGTTAGCCTGTACTTCAGAGAAGTAGATACTAAAGCAGGAGAGGACCCAGGACTGAACCCTGTGGTACTCCACTTGTCACTGGTCTGAAGTCGGATTTGGAGTCTGCTACTTTCACAGTGTGGGTTCTGTCAGTGAGCCAGTTGCCAACCCATCTTGTGACATAGGGATTTATACCTAGTTTAGTGAGTTTATCTATAATTCCAGAGTGGGGGATGGTGTCGAAAGCATTGGCAAGATATAGATAGGCTGTGTGAACCACCTTACCCTTGTCTATGGCTTTGGTGACTTCTTCAAAGAAGTCTATCAGGTTTAGGAGACATGATCTGCCTTTTACAAACCCAAACTGGGTGGAGTCCAGAGTTTGGAGATTACCAATGTCTCTGTTTATAAGTTCCATGATGATACGTTCCATTGCCTTGCAGACCAGGCTCGTCAGGCTAATGGGGCGGTAGTTCCCAGGGTCCATGGTGGCTCCCCCCTTGTGGAGTGGGATAACCATCTCTGTGCGCCATTCAGCAGGCACAAAGCCTGAGGTGAGGCTATGATTGAAAAAAAATAAACAGCCTCTGCAAGGCTCGAACCCAGGACTCTGCACACCATAGCCAAATTGATTTACCGCTAAGCCCTGTCAGATATCCGCATAGAACTCATAAAGACATTGGTAACCTCCAAACTCTGGACCCCACACAGTTCGGGTTTGTGAAAGGCAGATCATGCATCCTGAACCTAATCGACTTCTCTGAGGCAGTCGATGAGGCTAAGGTGGTTCACACAGCCTATTTTGACCTCGCCAAGGCTTTTTACACCATTCCCCATTCTGGAATTGTAGCTAAACTCACTACACTAGGTATAAAACCCCCACAAGATAGATGGTTTGTAACTGACTCACTGACAGAACCCACACTGTAAAAGTTGCAGACTCCAAATCTGACATCAAACCAGTGACAAGTGGAGTAACACAGAGTTCAGTCCTGGGACCTCTCCTGTTTGGTATCTACTTCTCTGAAGTACAGGCTAACACAGAAGGCCTCTGGCTAATAAAGTTCACAGATGACTGCAAACTAGGAGCCATAGTAGAGTCCCCAAATGATGTGGACATCCTACAGAAGGGCCTCACTGAGACAGATGCCTCGTGTTAGAGTCATGGCCTCAAGCTCGATGCCAAAAAATGCATTGTCATCCCCTTTGGTAAAAACTCTGTACCTGTGAGCTACCACATAGGTGGTAGTCTACTTAACACTGAATGTGTGATGAGACCTTGGGACTCAGGTGGACAGTAGTCTCTCCTTTGATAATCACATTGCCACAGTAGTCAGGAAGTCCTTCTACGTGGCACACCTCATCACAAAAGGGTTCTCATCCAGGAAAAAAAAGAGGTCATTGTTCCCCTTTACTTGACACTCATTAGACCCATTATAGAGTACAACGCCCCTTTTGGAATGTACCTCACAAGACATTTGCAGCCGCTGGAAAGGCCGCAGAAGTACCTCACAAAGAGGATTACTGGCCTCAAACAGATGCCCTACACTGACCATCTAAAAAAACTCCAGCTTTACTCCATAGCATATCGCCTACTCCGAGGTGATTTCTGCCTAACATATAAAGCTATGTCAAACCCAGAGCTGTTGGACATGCTACACCTAAGGAAATCCCAATCCCTCTGAGCTGCATGCTCTAGGGACCTAAACCTTGTCACCACAATAAACAGGACATGTTGGAGAGATAGATTCCTGTCCCAGAGACTTCCCATACTCTGGAACAAGCTACCCATCTATGTCAAGCAAAGTTCCTCATTAGCACTTTTCAAGAAATATCTTTGAGTGGATGGGAGATAGGAAAATATACCCCGGGAATTACTTCTGTGGCTCTGCTCGACAGTGGCACAGGAAAATAACTTTCTTGGGTGGCATAAGCCAGGGAAACTTGCTGGCTAGGTTTACTTAGGCTGATAGCCTAGTACCTACCTATGAACCTATTATTAGACTAAATACAATATTATGTAGCATTGAAATGTGCTGACATAAGGGTGACAGTTCATTATTTACCCATAAAGGAAATGTCAGAGTGGAAAAGTTCAAATAGTGGCTAAAGAGGAGGAGGGGAAGAGAAGAAAGAGTGAGAAAAAGTATTTGTTAGAAGTAATAATTAGGGTAGATATGGGAGGCAGGAGAAAAAATGAGTAAAAGCAACATTACAAGTAAGAGAAAAGAAACCAAGGAAAAGAATAAATAACATGGACAGCAAGATTTGCTGTGTGTGTGTGTGTGTGTGTGTGTGTGTGTGTGTGTGTGTGTGTGTGTGTGTGTGTGTGTGTGTGTTGTGTAACAGAACTATAAAGCAAATCTGCACTGATACCTGCTTGCTGCCCTGCTGAGGGGGACACTTGTGCAAGTGCAGTGGACTGGCTCCAGTAGGAAGGGATGGCAGCATAACTCTCAACATTATAGAACAGGAGTGTCCAACCCGCGGCCCGCGGGCCGCATGCGGCCCTCAGAGCTCTTCCATGCGGCCCGCGACCCTTAAATTTAAATTTAAATTTAATTTCACATTTTTTAATTTCACTTTTTTTCCGTGTGTTTACACGTCCGCGTAGGTTTGCTGTTCTGCTGTTTTACGTTTTTTTCATACTGGCGTCTTTTCACTGGTATGCACATGCGCATGCGTGAAAACACCGTTCGGTCGTTTTTTAAAGCTGAAGGAAGGAGCGAGGATCGTGGAGAAGACAGGATTTAATTTTGTTTTATTTGACACTACAACATAGCAAAAGGTAAGTAAAGCTAAGTATTTTTGACATTGTGAATGCTCCTAAACTAGAGCTTATAGAAAGAATGCATATTACTAATTTTCAGAAACAAACAGCATACATACAGAGCCTAAGAATATTTCAGTCTGACATTAAAGAAAAAAGGACTAGCTTGTGCTTATGTAGAAAGATCCCACTGCAGTTGCTGAAAGGAGGAGAGGAGGTTCCCTGGTGCTCTGGATAAATTTCACTTAGTCGGAATGAATGATACTTTCCTGAAAAGACAAGCCTAGTTGTTGAGTGACCTGTTCAATAAAAGGCAAAAGAAATTTGACTAGTTTGTATTTGGTGATTTAGGCTTTGATATGATGACATTCTGTCATTGTGTTAACAGCTAAAATATTTTTTATGTTGAGCTAAGTCCATTTTAGAAGAGACTTTGAGAATTGCTCCATAGAAAAAGGTATAGAGATGCTCAGAATACAATACATAAAGAAATACAAAACAGTTTGTAAATTTTTTAGCAGCAACAAGTTAATTGGAACTGCATGTCTCACAATAGTGGAATATACAGTTTTTACAAACTTTTAATAAATAGACTGTGTGGTTGTGTATGGAGTGGCAGTTAGCTGGTATAAGGTCAGGAAGTGAAATCGGAACACATGGTGTAAACAGCAGAGGCTTTCTTGTCTTCATGTTAAGAATCTCTTGTTTGCTTTTCAGGTAAATGAAGGACGTGTTTTTCTCCAAACCACTGCTGTGTTTAAGTCAGGAGCAGCCTCGTATTAGTTTAAAGAACAGTAATAATGAAAATGATAGTTGCTGCTCTTACTGTAATTACAAGTAAAACTTGAGCTTTGTCATGTACATCTACCTACATTCCAGGAAAACTATTTTATGTACTAAAAGAAAAATGTAAAGCAGACCAGAAGGGTTTGAGCCTACAAGGGTTGCTGAAAAAAAATCTCCTTGCAGCCTTTCTGTTATGTAATTGTGTTATCATAAGCTGCAAAATGTATAGTAGCACTTGGCCAAAAAAAAAAATTCTGAGATTCTTCATGTTTGTTCTACAGTCCTGCATACTGAAGTACTTAGCTGTCTTAAGTAATGTGCAGATGTGCTGTCCTTGTACTCCTGACAGTCTCCTGGGGTGTTAAGCTGCCTAAAGGTCTGTGTGTTGTGTTTATAGAGCAACATTTCAAGCAGTATGTAATGTTTGGTATTTAGTAATGTGAATGAAAATGAAAACACGAAACATTCGATAGTGTGCTTTCAGCTTTTACTTTCAGACCGTGCATAGGAAACTATGTCAAGAGATATGCGTACAGTAATTTCACAGAAGGTAGTGGTGCCATTGTTCATCAGGTTACACACACACACACACACACACACACACACACACACACACATATTGAATTTTAGGGCAAATATTATGCATTTATTAATTTATTTATATTTATTAATTAATTTATTGTTCAAATTAACCTACAATACAGCCACATTAGTCCGCATAAACCTGGTTTTTTTTTTTTTTTTTTTTGCTCTTCAGTTAATGTGAGAACTTTTTTTTTTTGGTCCTCACTTGCCGTTTGCCCCCAGACCATTTCTGTTGACTCAATGCGGCCCTTGCAACTGAAAAGGTTGGACACCCCTGTTATAGAACAAGAAATCTGGACAAGGCCATAAATAATAGGGGCCAAAGGCCCAAAAATGGGACAATTTATAAATATTGCACTTACAATCTTAGAAAGTTGATAAACAGGCTTTGCATTAGAGTGAATTTTCTTAAGGATATGAAGTCTGAAAATCAAATGCCTGTCAACTTTCTGACTTCAGTATTCAATGATTTGCCATTGATTTGACAGAAAACTGCAATTTTATGAAAAACAGACAAAAAATCTGGACTTTCTGCAAAAATCTGTACTGTCGAGAGATATGGATGGGAGTCTTGAACCAACACCCATCAGTCATTTTCATTTGTTTGCCAAAGCCATTACATTAGTGTTTTGCAGAGAGGTAGGAAAAGCCTTAAATTTGACTGGTATGTTGTGTGGGTGTGGGTAGCTGTGTTTGTGGAAGGTGGAGGTGTGCCTTTGTAAGTGTGGTGCGAATGTTATGGATTATGAAAAGGAGAGATTAAGAGTAAAATTGTGCTCAGTGAAATCCCTAGCAATTTCATCACTGCTTGATTCAGACATATACATTCCCCTGTGTTTGTCAGTACTATGTTTGAGTGCATTGTTTTGGAGTGTAGTTTCACTGCTACAGCTGCTGCTACTCTTTCAATACAAGTATCTGCTTTGGAAGTTTTCTCCAGGAGTCTGTTTCTGAGAGGATGAGAGACATGCTACAGGTATACAACTAAGACAAACTAGATAAAGCAATAGTAAGAAAAAGTACTAGGTCACATCAGAGGCTTGGGAGGTCATTGTTAAAAAACTGAGAACTGTTGTAAAATTTATCATTAAATACCACAAGTTCAATTTATCATTAAATACCATAAGTTCAGGTTATGACTGCGGTGGTGGTGCTGCGGTAGCGTTGCCGCCTCACAGTAAGATTCTGTCTGGTTCGATTCTTAGCTAGAGCGTCTTCTGCGTGGAGACATGCGTGAATGGGCATACCTTCGTTGAAGGTTGTGCGGCAGAGCTGGCAACTCGGTACGTAAAAATCAACTGCCAGTCATTAGTGGACCGGAGTTCCGCTGTGGCGACCCCTAACCGGGAAAAGCCAAAAGACACAACAACAACAACCATAAGTTCAGGTTATACTATAAGAGAATAACTATGCAAAGATAACCATGTCAGCAGCCAAAATGCATTATAAGTTGAATATTTTACTGTGCACATTTTAAATGGATAAGACTGGCCTAAATTCTGGACTGATGTGTTTGCTTTTTTTTTTTTTTTTTTTATTCCTGGGGAAATGCTGTTCAGAAGTGAAAAGTCATAGAGACATACAAGGGGAACAGATTTAGTGGCACACCAGGCTGTAAATTTTTTTTTATGTCTATTGTCATGCAAAGCTGACTAAATAGTTGAATCTAGCAAAGCTGGAAATGTGAGACTGTAGCCCACTGAAGGAGGGGAGATGGGAGGAGTAACCTGGCCAGGAACTGAAACTTGCAAAACTGCTCCTTTGCTCCTTGTGAAAAGTCTTTTTTAACTCAGTAATTTGTTTGACACTTTTGCAAGTTTCTTTCAGAGAATGTGTAGTACATTACATCAGTAGGAACAACATTTGTAAAACACAGCACATACCAGTCAATGACACATGAGCTGCAGACTCTCAAACTTGGCAGTTTTTTTCAGGTGTTCAATTCTAAGTGAATGGAAGTCTAGTCTAACAATAAATGGTAGGGCTATTTGTTCTCAGTCTGTGCATTATGGGACAGATTTAGCTTTCCAAAGGAATCACGATGTCTGCCCCCATGAGGGCAGACAAGAGTAAAAACAAAATAAAATTAGGAATGAGTACTTATTTTGCTGCAGGAAGCTTTGTGAGGTGTAGTAAATCATGGCAAGATAAAAATTATATGTTTTCTTCATCATTTGCCCGTAGTGGTCCTTTAAGTAGTTTTTGGTGGGATACTGTATGGAAGTCTTTAGACATGTTGAGGAAAACAGACGAGACATGTTGGTCTTGATTTTTGAGGAGGTTTACAGTATTTGTGAGACTTATTAGTGCTGTGTTTGGGTTGCAAACCTTGTTGGCAATTGGATAAGAGGTTTTCTTAACGAAATAGTCAAGGAGTTGTTTATGGATACATCCATCTGAGAATACCTTGGGGATCATCACCTCCTTCATTCTCTGTCCGGGCATTATTTCTAAAGTTAATTTTTTGGGTCTATATTATTTGAACAAAGCAACTAGCAGATGTTCATTATGCAAATACATCACTAAAACGCAAGGATTTGATATACCAGGTATAAATATGGTTTTTAAACCTACCTTCTATGCTACATGTGATACACACAATGTCATCTATTTGGCAACCTGCAATCTATGTAGTGCCTACTATGTGGGGATGACATCACGTAGATTGAGGGATCGTATATACAACCATGTATACGATATAAAAAAGAACAACGTTACAAATGCTTTAGCCATGCATTGTCATGATAGACATCAGCATAGTTTTAGTTTTCTGGTATTACAGGTTGTAAATGTTAATAAAAGAGAAGGGGATCTTATAGGAACCATTGAGATATTTGAATTAAGATGGATATTAAGATTAAAGGCTCATATTGAACCAGGACTTAACTCAATGGTCAGTATTCGTCCTGTTCTCTTAGGGTCCTCATAACATAATTTGCTGTAACCCACCTTCTCATTCAACCTTGCATATTAGTATTTTAAAAACTCAGGTCAATATAGGAAGTTTATTTTTATAACAATCCTTTATATTATAGCTCATTCTCTGGTTTCCCTGCCTATGACCCAGGTTTTAAATTGCTATATGCCAATGTCATTGTTGCACTATAAACAAGCATGATACAATTCATGTTTGATTTTAGCTTTAGGAATTTTGCTCACATTTTTATTATATATAGTTGTACATATTAATCTCAGCTTGACATAGATATACAACATCCAGTAGTTTAAATTACATCCATTGAAATATTTTTTATATGAATATAAATGGATAATCAAATAAGATATGAGCACTAATTAAATATGTATTTATTTCATGTTTTGCCTTTATGTATGTTTAACATCTGAATCCTTGAATCTTGAACTGACTGATAATCGTTTATTTTTATATGCACGATTAACTAGTCGATACTAGGCAATAAGCAGCATTTGCATTGTTTATATACGACCATCATATTATTCAGGTATGGTTCCGTAGCAATGGAACATTTTTAAATCCATGACGGTTTTGATTATTTTGCCGTTAAACATGAGGCATGGTTTTTAAAGCATAGGCAATATATTTTCCAGTCAGGTTAGTAAACACTAAATGTAGTATTGTTGTCAAAAGCTAATATCTTTTATTGGAATTCCTGACTGATATATTAGTATGTGACATATGACTTTAATAAAATACTATTTTTGGTTTGCAGCATATGCCGCTTATCGAATTTTGCTATTAACTAGTTGACGCTAGGCAATAAGCAGCACTTGCATTGTTTTTATATGACCAAAATATTATTTGGGTAAAGCTCCGTAGTAATGGAATATGTTTTCCCATGACGGTTTTGATTATTTTGCCGTTAAACATGAGGCACGGTTTTAATGCATAGGCAATATACTTTCCAGTCAGATTAGTAAACACTAAATATAAGTGTTTCTGTCAAAAGCTAATATCTTTTATTGGAATTCCTGACAGATACATTAGTATGTGACAAATGATCTTAACAAAATATTATTATTTTTGGTTCGCAGCATATGCGGCCTATTGTATTTTGTTATTAAAGCCTGTGGATAATATGGAGAGAAGTTTTAATATTGAAAATATATATATAACTTATGATATATATTTTATTAATGTTATTTTTATTGATGATGAATTATGCGTTTTCATATGCAAGGTACTTGTATGTTTGAGCTCTGATACTTGGTAGTTATCAAGAACCTTTGCTCCTTTAAATTTTGGAATTACTACAGTTTTAATTGCTTAATTATTATTCAGTTGATTGTTTAATTGAAATCTGTCTTTGTATACAAGAGAGTGATTTTTTCTGTTTAATTGTAACCTGATGAAGCGCACCTGAGTGTGCGTGAAAGCGCTCGTTCTACATTAAATCTTTTTACTTTTCATGGTGGTTCCTTGCAGTTTATTTATCTTCAAACTTGTCTGACGATCGTGGTGGAAGGAACCTTTGAATGGTCGGTATTTGTTTGCTGCTAATAGTCTTGTTGCTTCTCTGCCTAGCCGACCGTTACATGATGGATGTGCCTAACATTGAACTCGACTACAATCCAACAGGTATTTCTGGAACCGATAGTTGGAATTGTTTGTTCTATCAAAAAGAAAATCCGCTCTTGAATCTGGATGTTAAATGTGATGCACCTGTAGTAACTACCAACAGCAATGAAAACCTACATGACTTTTTTGGCCGGTTGCGGAACCTAGAGAATGATCTATATCGGCTACACAGGCTTGTTTGGCAAAAGAGACATCTGCAAGCCTGTCTTCATTTCAAGGTTGTTCCGCGTGGCATGCGGGTTCTGTGTATGCCGAGTTACGGAGACAGTCACCCGGAGCTACTACGGAAGTGGCAACAACTTAATATCGAGTTTGGGAATAAGTATATACAACTGTTATTAGATTATTTCTCTCCTATTGAGGCTGACCTCTTAAATAAGGTGGAAGAACAATACAAATCTATTACTATGAACTATAAAACTGAGTACTGTACATTGAAAATTCATAACATGAACAAGCAACTTGCTCTTTACAGTAATAAATTAGAGCAAACAAAACTTAAGAAATTAAGACGCGACTACCAGGATTTTCAACTGGGTCGCATCTTTGTTTGGCCAAGGGCAAATCAGAAAGAGGGACCAGAGCCTGTTTGCACACCGGAGATCTCACAGGTGATGAACATTGAGTCTGATGCTTCTGCCGAATCCTTGGTTGCTTGTCCGCTGAATGATGATCAAACAATTGATACCATCGATCGAGAGCCCAGTTTATCTAATGTTTCTATACCCTGTAATCAACAGGGATTAACCAACATTGACAATTTGGGTGTGAGACCTAAAGCCAGCAACGCAAAAAATATCTTTGCTGCACCTATGTCTTTAAACTTCCCCCTTCCTTACAAGAGCGTAACACGCCCACGCTCAGCCAGTCGGGGAAGGGTAAAAAGAAAAATGTCAGGGGAAACCCCAGAACCAAGAAGGAAAGCAAGGAATTGAACTGTCTATTCTTTAATTTGAGTTCAAAGACTTTTTCTATGGATGAACAGTTTATTTTGAATAAAGGTCTATCGTTCATCCCTTCTAAAGGAAGCACGTTGTCTGATATGCTCATAGGTCTACGTCTTTTTGCACGAAAGTTGTCTTTAAAGGTACTGTTTAAGGACAATCCCTCTGACAATGTTGATTTTAGCTATAATACCCAGCTATGTAAGAGGAAAAGCTGTTACGTTCCCCCAATGCCGCATTTTGTTGAATGCTTTATGCGTGCTTGTGAGCGTGAATTTTATTTGTACTTTGAAGAGGAGAAACACAAGGGTATCTTTGTAAACCTGAATTATGTACAAAAATGTTCACTTGACCATCTTTGCCGAGACACAGACATAGTTTTTAAACCAGCAGATAAGGGAGGGGGGATTGTTGCACTAGACACCTGTTTTTACAAAGAACTAATGTACAATATGCTTAGCAACGATAAGGCATATAAGTTAATAAATAGGTCAAAAATAACATCCATTATTAGCTATGTACATGATACGATATATGACTTACTTATGACTAGGTCTATAGACAAAGCACTTTATGATTTTTTAATCATAAACTCCCCCCTGATTCCCTTGATCAAGGGATTACCCAAGTTGCACAAAAATGAAGACCCTCCTCCATTACGCCCAATAGTATCTGGCGAACATTGGGTCACAGAAAATGCCTCATTATATGTGCAATCTAAGTTAGGCGTCATGGCAAATGCCATTCCTACTATTTTGAAGAATACATATGATCTCTTGGGTGATCTCAAGCTTGACTCAGTGAGAAATAACATCAATAAAGACACGCTATTGGTTACGTTAGATATCAAAAGTCTATTTACCAGCATTCCTAATGACTATGGTCTTGATGCCTTAAGATCTCATCTCGTTGAACTTGGCACTATTGATAGCAATGAACTAATGAATATCTGTTGCTTACTTGATCTGGTTTTGAATAATAATGTCTTTCTATTTGACAACAAGGTGTATGCACAGACATGGGAGTGGCCATGGGCACTCCCTGTGCCAATGCATACGCCAACCTAGTGGTTCATCAATGGGAGAAAGACTTTATATTCAATGACCCTAGGTTTAGGAACATTATTTTATATAGGCGTTTTGTAGACGACGTCTTGATCTTTTGGAATGGTGACATAGATATGTTGCAGGAGTTCATATGTTATATGAACACTACCACTACATTTTTTAGTTTTACCTATGAATATTCCACTGTAAGTGCACATTTCTTGGATATTACTATCACAAAGGAGATGAATAACAGCTTAACTACCACTCTATATAAAAAATCATGTTGGAAAAATAGCATTCTACATTATGACAGTCTACATCCACGTTATGTATTCCGTAATATTGTAAAAGGACAAATGACCAGAATACTTAGACTCTGTAGTAATGAGCAGGATGCCATGGAATTAATAAAACATCAACAGAATATTTTGTAGATAGGGGCTATCCTCCTGACTTCGTCAGCAGGGTAACAAATACTCTCCTTGCAACACCAACTTGTAAAAGAAGAGAAGGTCGCATCCCATATGCAAGAGAGAGCAAGAAGGGCATGGCATATGGGATCAAATATACCAATGATGTTGAGCAATTAACTAAGATCATTAAAGGTAATTGGAAGATACTGCTCCTGGATCCATTCTTGTCACAAATGGTTGGGAAGGAACCTATATTTAGATTTAATAACTGTCTAAATATTAAGAGGTTACTTTGTAAAGAAAAACTAGATGTTCCCCCTGTCGATATAAGAGCAAATTTTAAGACAGGTACCTATCCATGTAGCAGATGTTCATTATGCAAATACATCACTAAAACGCAAGGATTTGATATACCAGGTATAAATATGGTTTTTAAACCTACCTTCTATGCTACATGTGATACACACAATGTCATCTATTTGGCAACCTGCAATCTATGTAGTGCCTACTATGTGGGGATGACATCACGTAGATTGAGGGATCGTATATACAACCATGTATACGATATAAAAAAGAACAACGTTACAAATGCTTTAGCCATGCATTGTCATGATAGACATCAGCATAGTTTTAGTTTTCTGGTATTACAGGTTGTAAATGTTAATAAAAGAGAAGGGATCTTATAGGAACCATTGAGATATTTGAATTAAGATGGATATTAAGATTAAAGGCTCATATTGAACCAGGACTTAACTCAATGGTCAGTATTCGTCCTGTTCTCTTAGGGTCCTCATAACATAATTTGCTGTAACCCACCTTCTCATTCAACCTTGCATATTAGTATTTTAAAAACTCAGGTCAATATAGGAAGTTTATTTTTATAACAATCCTTTATATTATAGCTCATTCTCTGGTTTCCCTGCCTATGACCCAGGTTTTAAATTGCTATATGCCAATGTCATTGTTGCACTATAAACAAGCATGATACAATTCATGTTTGATTTTAGCTTTAGGAATTTTGCTCACATTTTTATTATATATAGTTGTACATATTAATCTCAGCTTGACATAGATATACAACATCCAGTAGTTTAAATTACATCCATTGAAATATTTTTTATATGAATATAAATGGATAATCAAATAAGATATGAGCACTAATTAAATATGTATTTATTTCATGTTTTGCCTTTATGTATGTTTAACATCTGAACCCTTGAATCTTGAACTGACTGATAATCGTTTTATTTTTATATGCACGATTAACTAGTCGATACTAGGCAATAAGCAGCATTTGCATTGTTTATATACGACCATCATATTATTCAGGTATGGTTCCGTAGCAATGGAACATTTTTAAATCCATGACGGTTTTGATTATTTTGCCGTTAAACATGAGGCATGGTTTTTAAAGCATAGGCAATATATTTTCCAGTCAGGTTAGTAAACACTAAATGTAGTATTGTTGTCAAAAGCTAATATCTTTTATTGGAATTCCTGACTGATATATTAGTATGTGACATATGACTTTAATAAAATACTATTTTTGGTTTGCAGCATATGCCGCTTATCGAATTTTGCTATTAACTAGTTGATGCTAGGCAATAAGCAGCACTTGCATTGTTTTTATATGACCAAAATATTATTTGGGTAAAGCTCCGTAGTAATGGAATATTTTTTCCCATGACGGTTTTGATTATTTTGCCGTTAAACATGAGGCACGGTTTTAATGCATAGGCAATATACTTTCCAGTCAGGTTAGTAAACACTAAATATAAGTGTTTCTGTCAAAAGCTAATATCTTTTATTGGAATTCCTGACAGATACATTAGTATGTGACAAATGATCTTAACAAAATATTATTATTTTTGGTTCGCAGCATATGCGGCCTATTGTATTTTGTTATTAAAGCCTGTGGATAATATGGAGAGAAGTTTTAATATTGAAAATATATATATAACTTATGATATATATTTTATTAATGTTATTTTTATTGATGATGAATTATGCGTTTTCATATGCAAGGTACTTGTATGTTTGAGCTCTGATACTTGGTAGTTATCAAGAACCTTTGCTCCTTTAAATTTTGGAATTACTACAGTTTTAATTGCTTAATTATTATTCAATTGATTGTTTAATTGAAATCTGTCTTTGTATATAAGAGAGTGATTTTTTCTGTTTAATTGTAACCTGATGAAGCGCACCTGAGTGTGCGTGAAAGCGCTCGTTCTACATTAAATCTTTTTACTTTTCATGGTGGTTCCTTGCAGTTTATTTATCTTCAAACTTGAACAAAGAATTCTAACTTCGAATACCATATGGGCAAAGTTAGAAAACTTTGAAATCGGGGGGAAAAAAAAATAAAGGACTAAAGCCTAAACTAAGGGTTGTAGGCAGGGGGCAAGCCACTCTGCACACCCCACGCTCTTTAAATATAACAACTCCAAGACCGCAGTATAATGCGGTAAAGGGAAGACTTCCCTTTACTGCACTGTAGTGCAATCTCAGAGTTGGTATATTTAAAGAGCGGGGGTTGTGGGGGTGCAGAGGGGCTTGCCCCCCTGCTTTAACATCTTAGGTGACTTTTATTTTCTATATTCAAAGTTTTCTAACTTCGACCATATGGTGTCACCCATATGGTATTCGAAGTTAGAAATCTTCGTTCAAATGATATAGACCCGATTTTTCAGGTCATGCATCAGCAAGTTCACTTACTGATCTAGTTAATATTGTATTAGAAGGGTAACTCTAGCAATGTGTAATATGATAATGGACCTGGCTCCTTTAAATCATTGTTCTGTCCTTTACACCAGCGTAATTTGTTTCAAGATATGTCTATTTCAAGAAGTAGCCATATTTGGTCTGAATATATTTTTGCTTGCCTCTGATAATTGGGCCATCTCTTCAGTGCAGCTTGAAATGTGCATGTACAGCAGTTGTTTTGGATAACCTTATTTATGTGTTTGTGGTCTGTCCAGTTTATGTGACTGGTACAAGCTGGCGAAATTCAAACAACATTTGTGACAAGGACTTCTAGCTTGGAAAATAAATAAATCCGAAGAAACTGTAAATCTTAAAATATGTATGTTAAGGGAAATTTCTTCATTTCAAACTTGGATCATAGATAGGAAGATAACCTAGAGGTATGTATTTATTTATTCTACCAGATATTATTTTGAATATCAAAGAAGAAAAAGTCAGTTGCATTAAGTACTGCTGGAACCCAAATCCATTGTTTTAATCAGAAATTTACTTCTAAAAAACCTAGGCAGTAAAATAATTGAAGAACTGGTTAACTAGCCTAAAAAAGGCATACGTTCAGTTATTCTCCATTTACCCATTTTAATTTAGTTTGGGATCATAGTAAAGCTAGATTTAATCCAAACAGAAGCAAAACAGTGCAACACTTAAGGTTGTAATGGGAATTTGGTAGATTTGTGACTGAACTGTGGGAAGATGGCTCATTGATATAATTGCTGAGAAAGTTTGCAAGATCTGTTATATGGGATAAATTACAGCAGTATTCAGAGAATTTACTCAAAGTTTGGGAAGCATCTTATAGAAATGTGTTATATGTACATAAGTATATAAACGAGTTTTCTAGTAGAAAGAGATAAGATATAACAATGCCGTACTTCTACTGAAATTGTCTATAAATCTGTATCTATTTTATGTACACACACACATATGTATAGTTAAAACACGTTATAGATGCAGTGGAAGTCATCATCACCATGACTGTAGATTTAAAACTGAGAAGGGCATGAGCTGTGGAGAAAGAAGCAGTTTTGATTCGTGAAACTTAAAATTCTGCCAGAAACAAAACTAGGTTCAGAGGGTAAACAGCAGTGTTGCTGCCATGTGCAGGGACCTGTGAAAGGTAAGGTGTGATATGAAAGTATGTGTTCATTGCATGTTCTAGGAAATTGGCATTGTAATATATCTTACAATGAGTAATTAAAACTGAAATATAAAAATGTATTGTCTGAAGTAGACATCAGCTTCAGTGGTACTGTAAGGAATAATATTGAATATACAATGTTGCCTTGAGATGTAAAAGTGCCAGAATTTGGAGACTGACTTGTGTGAAAGCAAAAAAAAAAGGAAACATGATAAATGTTCTTTTGGTTGCCTAAAAATGTCAAGTTACAGAAAAAAAATTTAGTTAATTCTAGATCTGGTCAAAATATGTTTTGAAGTATAGTTGGTTAATGGAACTGAATACCCACTGAAATTCTTTACATTGGGGGACAATCAAAAGTGAAAGTGATTATGAAGAAAAAAGGGTAAGTAGCAGTGTACTTTCAAGGTTTTTGTCAAAGTTTTTTCCTGTATTTTTGAAAAAAATATCTGATCAGAAAAACAGTAAATTGCCATGCTAGACTACAACAGATGTTCTGTCCTGAACATGAACAGTTCTATTTTAGTTGCTACATTCTTAAAGTAGACAGAGTAGTTTGCTTAAAACAGTATTCCATCTCCAAGGTGGGTAATATGTTTGCTATATTAACTGTCGTTCAGCTGTTTTTTAGAGTTGAACTAAAGCCAGGCATACCACTAAGTTGTCCGTTCTTAAGTCTCTAACAAGAAATGTCCATTAGGGTATAGCATTACTGTTAGGAGTATATTCTGTATCTGCTGTATTTCAGAGAACAGTGGAGAAAGCAGATTGTAAGGTGGTGGTGAAAATGTTGCATTACACTTTGCATTATACCTGGGTGAGATTTTGGTGACTGGCTGAACTAAATAAAATAGCCTACTTTTGAAGTTTTGCCAGCAAAATCATGGAAATTCTGGTCTGTATTTAAAACAGACTCAGGTGACAGTTTTTGGATCATTGGGATACCACAATGCATTTGCATTTGATTAGAAAGAAGTTTAGGCAATTCATCTACCAGCTTAGCCAGTTTGACAGCTTGCTTTCTTTGTTTTCTCTCTCTCTGTGTCTATCTCTAGACTGGAGATTGTTAAACTGCCTTTACTTTTCCCCAAAACTGATGTCTGTGTTAGTTTCAGTATCTATATTAAATGGATCAAAAGCCTAAAGACTACTGTTTTGTGTAAAGCATATTACCCCTTCGGACAATACCTAGCGACATTTGGCGCTCTACAAATCTTAAATGTAACAACAAATTCTGTGTATTTGATTCTTTGGTTTGACTAGTAGCACTGTATAACATTATGTGGATAAGTGCTTTAATTCCAACAAATGGGACATCTTTAGATCTTCTGAATCATTAGAAACTAAATGTTATAGAAATCCAGTTTTGGTAAATGGTAAGGAATGTTCACTTGTAGCAGAATGGTTGGTTCCAGAAGTGTACCGCGCATCAGGATGCCTCCAGCAGCCTCACTCTAATCAGATGCCATTACTGTAGGTCATCCAGAGTTTATCTAATGTGTCAGTGCACCTCAAACAGTTTGATAAACACCCCACCACCACCAGCAAGACTTTCGTTATGCATGCAGCAATTACTTAATGGAGCACTCTGAAAAGAGATTGCTGGCAATTACATTTTTTTCCCTAAAGCAAAAGTGTTTTTTACTACATTTTTGGAGCTCTGGAATTTCCTTTTTGCTTAGCTTTAAAATTTGAAATCTGATTAGATGTAGCATTTCAAATACTGTCAACCAAACTTGGTTTTGTGGTGTAGAACAATAAAAAAACCTGACTAGGAAAAAAGAGGACTGAAAACAACAGCTCACTTGCTAAACAGACAGGCTGTAGAGGTGGGAATGACTTATTGACATGGTCTCTCAACTTCAGGGAGGAAGTGGTGCTCCAGTCCTCTAACTGTTACCTTGCAAATGGAGGCTTGCAAAGCACCTAACATGGCCAGATTTGGGAACTGGGGTTTTTAGGTTCATAGGTGTTTACTAGGCTAATGACCACAAGGGCCTTTTTAAACCTAGCCATGCATCCCAGATCACTGATAAGTTCTGATTTCCTTGGTAAGTGTAAGCATGGGCCTGGGAGATGAACCATTTACAGGTTACCTGTGTCCATTAGAGACATAGGTGCCAAACCAGAGATGAATTTCTGGTTTCCCATCCAGTTGTCCAAGTTGCAGTTGAATTGGGTTAGGGAGGAGCTCTGCTTCACATGGATGGAGGAGCATGTTCCATAGACGGGTAGTCTCTGGCATACATGCCTATCTCTCCAGCAGCTCCTGTTTATTTAACAGGCAAGGTTTAAGTCATTAGAACTGGTAATTATGATGCTGTTTGTTTTGTGGATATGCAGGTGGTCCATCAGAGTGGGGTCTGACAATGCCATGTATTCCAGGCATTGATCTCCCCTCAAAAGCCTGTAGGAGACAGAATAGAGGTAGAGCGCCTTGAGGCAGTCTGATTATGTCATTTTACTTACGCCCTGTATTCTTTTATGAGGAACCTCTGTGGACGTTCCAGTTGTTGGAACAATGACCTTCTTGGACTTAGATGTCATACCTTTGTTTATACGTTGTGTAACATAGAGTGATTTCCTCACCACTGTAGACATTTGATGGTATGTGTGTCCCTAAGTCCCTGACTACTGGGTCAGCTCTAAGGGGTGTGTTGTCAATATGATAGTTACTAGGGATGGATGACTTCCCAAAGGATACTATTATGCATTTCTTGACATTTAGTTTTAGTCCATGGCTCTGACACCAGTTGTTTTTGTGTGTCAGCCTCTCCTGGAAAATATTTGTGTTGGTGTGAGATTCAATGACCGCTCCTAATTTGCAATCATCTGCAGATTTAGTCAGCCAGAGACCACTGACATTGGCCTTGACTTCTGAGAAGTAAAAGCCAAAAAGGAGTGGTCCAAGGACTGATCCCTGAGGGACTCCACTTGTGACTGGCCTCTTTGTAGAGGTGGACTCCCCAATTCTAATTTCCTTGGTCCTGACTGTGAGCCAGTTGGCTATCTACTGGGTGACATACAGTTTTGTACCTAACCTCTTGGGTTTGTCAGCCATGCCCACATGGGGTATTGTGTCAAATGCCTTGGCCAGGTCAAATTAGGCAGTGTGAGCAGTTTTGCCCTCTTCCATTGCTTTGGTGACCTTCTGAAAAAAAGTCCACCAGGTTGAGTAGGCATGATCTGCCCTTGACGAAACCAAACTGGGTTGGGTCCAGTGTCTGGAGGTTTACTATATCTCTGTTGATCATCTCCATGATAATTCTTTCCATGGCTTTACATGCAAGTCTAGTGAGACTTATGGGTCGGTAGTTTCCAGGGTCTGTAGATGGCCCATCTTTGTGCAGAGGGATGACTGTTACCTTTCTGCATTCATGAGGCATGAAACCTGTTTGGAGACTATAGTTAAATAGCAATTCCAGAAACCCTGATAGGTCATGTTTCATGCTATTTAGAAGACATCCTGGGGTATTGTCTGAGCCCATTGCTGCAGTGGTCTTGGTCTTAGAGAGAGCATTAAGGACCTGTCCCCTAGTGATAGTAGGGGGAGTTATATTTGATGATATTTCCTGAGGGCAGGTTGTGGGGGGAATGAGTGGTAAAGTTGGAACTGAATTTATCAGCCAGGAGTTTTGTTATGTCTTCTGACTCTCTCTTTTTAATTTCTCCAAGTCTTTTGGGTTTCTAATACCATGATGGGAATGGACCCCACTCCTAAGTCAAAGTATGATTGAAGTTCATGAAATTAGCATTGTTTCAATCTTTGATGTCAGCCAAAAGTGCTCTTTGCAGCACCCACACTGTGCCCAGTAATGACTCCTCCTGCAATTCGTATGGAGATATATGTATTGGTAACGTATCTAAATATGAGTGTAGATTATTTTTTCATAAGACCCGTTGCGCCTGCTACTGTTGGAACTGTCTGGGTATCTTTCTTCCACATTGCTGTCATTTCTGCCTACAAATCATGATATTTTATAACTTTGTGTTTCTCTGTACGCAAGACACTGTAGTCACTGGTTGTGGTGATTTCAGTGATCAATGCTACTTTTGTCTTCTTTTCATGGACCACTATATCTGGTTTTCTAGTATCTGTCTTTTGAACTGTTGGTAATGGACAATCCCATGTAATGTAGATTTCATCATTTTCTATGATGCTTTGTGGCTCATGTTTCCAGTGTTTTTCACCCACTTCAGTGCCATAATGTTTGTACAATCCCCAGTGCAACAGTCTTGCCGCATTATTATGCCTTTCAGTATACAGTCCTTCTGCCATTAGTATGTGACAACCAGCAATGAGGTGTGCAATTGTTTCCAATTCTTTCTACAAAACCTACATTTGTCTGTTTCTCACACATGTTCAATGGACTTTGTAAACCAATGTGTATATAGCCCACTGTCTTGTGCCCCCAATATTAACCTTTCATCTCTTGGTTTGAATTTGCCTCTCCTTAATCATTCCTGTGTTCATTCCTGATCAACAAGAGGTTCTGCCAGAAGTTTTCTATACTTTCAACTATATTTTTGTATTTTGCACATTTTTTGCCTTCTCATCAGTATAGGTGGCTCCATTTACAATGAGCTCTGCACACAATTGTGTATTGCCTTTGAGGTTGCGGACATAGTTACGAATACCTTGTGGTTGTCCTTGGCCTAGGAGGCCAAACATACCTCAAATTTGGCTTTGGTAGACTGTATTTGTCCTCTGAGTTGTTTGTTTAGTTTGAGAGTGCTTTTATCGTGATGGGTGCTGCACCTCTTAATTTTCTTCCTGCTGTTATACAGCCTATTAATTTTATTGTACCAAGCTGATTATGGGTACCATCTGTATTGTGTGTGCGTGTGCGAGCGTGTGCATGTGTGCGTGCATGCGTTTGTGTGTGTAAGCATGCGTGTGGGTATAATTGGCTACTGAACTGATAGGGATGCTGACAGCATTCACCAGGGAGTGGAGTTGGGGCCTTAAATCAAAAATATTGATAATCAATATACTACATATGTTTTACTTGTATTACTTGTCCTTTAAATCTAATTTTTAAAATTTCTGTATAATCCTTCACTTTTGTTGATTTTCTTCTTGGGCGTCCGCTGAAAAAGGGCTTTTAGCTCAGATGGACTAAACTGGTTAATAAATGTCAAATAAGTAATAAATAAATAATATTTTAATGAATGTCTGTATGATGGCCTTCTGACTTGCTGTCACTATGCAGGGGGATAAATGTGCAGGGATCACTTTTAACCTTAAGTGGAATTAATGGACTAATAGAGGTGTCCAAAGAGGACTGATAGTTGAATGGCATTGTGGATGCAAAATATATAGATATAGATACACACACACAATCAGTGAAGGTAGCCAGGACAGGGACTTGGATCTATTAAGCTGACTGGTGATAATAGCCCAATGTAGTAGTGCCGGAAGGCATGGACAAATCAGGGAAATGTGTAGGAGGAAACTATGATGATGCAGGAGCTCACATCAACCACCAAGGAATGGGATTGTTTTTTAAGCAAAATAAAAACCTCTTGCCCTGCAGAGGAACAAATGGGCTTGAATAGCTGTTACTCTGAAGGAAGCAAATGGGTCAGTAGATTGCCAAAGAGGGCTGATAGTTGGTAGACTTTGGGGTGTGTCATACACATGCACATGTACACACACAAACTCAAATGGGTTGCCCACAAACACATTATTTCTTTATTTATGCATCTATTTTTAATAGATATTTTATAATTGTCAGTTCATATAAAGTACTAACTTTTCCATGCGTAGGCAATAAGAATCAACAGAATAGTGCAACAGTTAAACTGCTTTGCTGAATGTGTAGATGCTGGTTGCCATCACTAGTTGGGAGGACAAGTGTGATGGGATATTTTCTGTAATATATTTGATGGGTACGTTTAAATTCCTTCATTAGGTGGTCAAGCAGGCTTTTCTGGAACTGTAGGTAATTCATGTGACTCCAGATATCCTAGTGAGTCTGTGGCTGCCCTCAGTCTTTTAGCACATAATCTAGAATTCATCCATGGTTGGATGGCATTTACTGTCTTAAGCTCAGTACCACTAAGACTGTGGCCATGATAGTGCATGCTACACCTAAGTACTCCTAAGTGCCACTTTTTCATGAACATAGCACCATTAGAAAAGCCACTTACAATATATTAGCTAGCTATAGAACACCCTGTATGACCCAGGAAAGCCAGAAATGCCTGTCTACAAGACTCAGAGTCACTAAGTATTAAACCCAATACCGTTTTCATAGGTTATTTTAACTACTTGACTATGGACTGGGAGACCTACATGAACAGAAGCACAGAGATTTTTGGACTTTGTAAGCACAAATGCTGTGTAACGATTAGTCCAAGTACCCACTAAGTGGAACAAAATGTTAGACCTTGTCCTTGCCAGTATGAGTGAGTTTTGCACTATCCCTTGCGTATCATCTCCCTTTGTTAGGTCCAATCATAAAGATGACTTCTTCAAAATAAATTTGAAAACAGAGGTCCTTTCCTCCCTTAGCTCTTTTAGAAAATTTTCTAAGACAAACTGTCTACTCCTAAGTTACTCACTGGCAAGCTTCATATCCCCACCAAACCAAAAAAAACTTTGAAATACAAGGAAACATACACCACCAAACTACCACCATGTAAAGAGCTGCACAGAAGTGTCTGTCCCCAGTAGAAACAAGCACAGGACAAACCCAAGAAACACTGCCTCCCACCCAGTGGACCTATAATGTAAATAAGATATATTTTATTTTAATTTTTATTTTCATTTTACATTTACACCCGCGGTGGTGGTGCTGCTGCGGTAGCGTTGCCGCCTCACAGGAAGACTCTGTCCAGTTTGATTCTCAGCTGCAGTGTCTTCTGCGTGGAGACATGCGTGAATGGGTGTACCTTCATTGAAGGTTGTGCGTCAGGGCTGGTAACTCGGCACGTAAAAATCAACTACCAATCATTAGTGGACCGGAGTTCCGCTGTGGCGACCTCTAACCGGGCAAAGCCGAAAGACACAACAACATTTTCATTTTACATTTGTTTGCTATGGTGGTACACTGATCACAACTGACCATTTGCAGGTACTGCCTGGGTGAAACTTTACAGAGAAGCAGTAAACTGCGTATATCAAAAACAGAGCAGAAAGTTGCAATATATCGCAAAATCTGTTCAGCAGCAGTTAATAGATGTAGCAACAATTATTGAGAGCAAAGCAAATTTTACAATTGACATAATCATATTTCTAGTTTAAATCGTGGTGGAAATGCTGTGGAGAAATGAGAGGGCAGGGAATGGTGGTGGAGTTAGGAGATAGTAGTAGTTGAGAGAGAGAGAGTGGATAAAGCTAGAGGTTAAGAAGCCCTTATGTGATTTGGCCTGCTGTTGGTGTGGAGGAATTTTAAATTCAAAATTTTAGGTCCTTTATGTGGCTTTGGAGGGATTCCCATATTTTAGGAGCAAGGATGGAGAGTGAGTCATTGGTGCAGTGTACCATGGTTTGTTGTTGGAGTGGGGGTGGGTTGTTTGAGAGAAGTGTCTGAGGTTGTAGTTTTTGTGCTTAGTATCAAGTTAGTGATGGGAATGAGTTGGGTTTGTGAAGTCTGAAGATGAGCATGCTGAGTAGCTGGTCTACTCTGCTGCACCAAGACATTTGGCTTTTTTGAGGGGGGAGGCAGTGGTACTCAGAGTTAGTGATGAAGCGACAAATTTTGTTTTCATTATTCTTTAGTGTGGAGGAGTTTTCCTTAGAGGTTGTGGTGGCTTTGAGGAGTCCATGTTCAAATTGGGCAAGAAGGAGTCCATTAACTATAGCTGCCCTGCCTGGTTTGGATAGGTAGGGTGATAATTTCTTGGCTTAGAAGAGAAGTGAGTTATTTTTTGCCTTCAATTTTAATATATGGGTATTGAGTGTTAGTGATTGGTCTGCCTCACTGAGGTTTGTTGTTTCTGTTGGTGTGCCACAAAAGGTGGTAATATTGAGTGACTTTGGTGATTTTTTTATGTTTTTTGAGGTGCCAAATAGCACGCTTTTTGTTTTTGTAGTATTAAATGTTAGTTTGTGTTTAATGAACCAGATATTGAGGGAGTTAAGGTTTCTTTGTAGTTTTGTTTTGAGTTCAGACTGGTTATTGCTGGACCTAAGGAGTACCATATAGTCAGCGAAGATGATGAGTTATAGAGCAGGAAGGTCATAAGGTAGTTTGTTAATGAAAATACAAAGAAAAGTGGAGCTAGGATAGAACCTTGGGGTTACTGTCATAGAAAAGAGAGAAAATTTTGCCCAAAAGAAAGAAGAGTAATTTCTAAAATAAGACAGCCCTCGTTGTTTAATTAAACAAACAACTTTGGTGCTTAATCAAATCTATCAAAGCCGAATTTGAAGCAGAAAAAAACACCCAAGCTAAAGATAGCTTGCAAGGCTTTTTTTTAGTTATGTTCATATTCTCAGGAGCACAATGCAGCAGTGCTCTGAGGTGATTATGAACAATGTTACTTCACAAAGGGTGAACATATAATTAGCCTACTGGCTGATAAATTCAACTCAGATTTTACCCCGTCTGTCTTCCCCCTGGCTATCCCACATGAAACACTTGAAACTGACCCATCCCCCAGTTGTCTATCAAGACCAGACTGGAAAGCACTCCTTAAAGCAAACAGTACCACATCAATGGGTCCTGACAATATCCCTGGATGCATATTGAATAGCATTTAGCCACACAGTAAGAACAATGTACAACCTTATCCTTTATATGGGTTTTGCACCATATGAATGGAGAACTATACAGATAATCCCCTGCAAATGGGAGGATCCTCCATAGACCCATGAAATTATAGGCAGGTAAGTCTGACCAGCTACAAATGCAAAGCCATGGAAAGAATTATCATCGAGGACATAGGAAACCTATCTCAGTTTTGATTCGTTAAAGTCGAGTCATACTTCCTCAACCTGGTTATAAAAAAGTCGCCAAAGCTATGAACGAATGTAAAAAATACACACCACCTATGTAGACATGGCTAAGGCTTTTTACACCATTCCCCACTCTGGCATAGTAGAAAAACTTAAACTAAAAATTAAGCCCTATGTCACCCACTGGATTACCAACCAATTCACAGTCAGAGCACAGGAGATAAAAATAGGTGAAGATACCACCATCAAAAGAACAGTCACCAGTAGAGGACCTCAGGGTTCAGTGATGGGACCCCTCCTGTTTAGCGTCTACTTCTAGGAAATTAAAGCCAATATTAAGCATCTCTGTCTGACCAAGTTTGTAGATCACTGCAAGCTAGATGCAGACAGTTATCGAATCCCCAAAAGATTTGGCCATCGTGCAGGAATGCTTATGCCAAACAAATAATTGATGCTAGAATCTCGATCTAAAGCTAAATGCCAAAAATGCATTATCATACTCTTTGGGAAGTTGATTTCCCGAAGGAGCTACCACATTGATAATACATCCCTAAGAGTTAACCCAGTTGTTTGGGATCTGGGAAATTGTGTGGACAGTGACCCAACTTTAAACCAACACTTGTCCACTGTGGTGAGGAAATCCTTCCACATCATGCATCCCATCAACAAAGAGATATTGTCCAGGTCCAGGGATGTCATTGTCCCTCTTTGCTCATCCTTCATTATTAGGACAGTCATTGAGTAAAATGCCCCCTTTGGCATGCATCTGTTCATGCACTTGCAGCAGCTAGAATGCTCACAAAGATACCTTGCAAAAAGGTTAATAGGCTTAAACAATTTGCTCTACAAGGACTGCCTTAAAGCCCTGTTGCTGTTCTTGGTCTCTTATAGACTTTTAATAGGTGACCTGTGTCTGGCATACAAGGCATTTTCTGACCTAGTAGTGTTGAACCTACTACATAAAGTCAAACAGCATCAGAAACACTCATTCCAGTTATCTAAACATGTTTTGCTTGCAGCATCAACAGAATGATTTGGAGGGAAAGTATATCTCACAGAGAGGATACAGTTATTCTACAACAGACCCATCCAAGTTAAAAAAAAAAAAAAAAAAAAAAAAAAAAAGCAGCTCATCCCTGTCCAAATTCAAACACATCATGGATGGATGGGTTATAGGAGATTTATCCAAGGGTTCCCCCTTACTACTACTAATGGACTGAGGTAGCTCCTAAATTGTTTATTCCATGATTGGGGACTTTCTAAATATCTGTGGTACAGTCCTAAATGTCCTTTCTTGTAACTGTTGCTGTATTTTTTACAACTGGGATATCCTGCCATGGATAGCCAAATGTCTGGCCAGAATACCAAAGTCTTTATATCTTCCAGGTGCAGTAAAGTCAGACTTATGCATATGAGGTGCATATGTGATTTACAAGCACAGGTTCCTCAGAATGTCTTTGCCACCTGTCTGATCACTTCCTTTGAATTCGGTCTGCAAGATGTTTGCCTCATTGGTTCTGCTACCAAGCCTTCTCAAGGTAAGTGCCACATTGGGGTCTCTTCATTCCTATTTTTTTCTTCTTAATTACCTTTTTACATGTTATTCAGGAACTAAAACAGAGTGAGAAGATCACACAGAAAAAAACAATCAGTAAAAACTAAATGAAAACTCCAGTTAGGCCATAACTTCCACTGAGTGACCTCTCAAACCTCTTGTGTCAGAGGCACATGGGGTATATGTAAACGACCCTTATGAGCATCAGGTGTTTTAGCTATATGGCGATTCTGAATGCCCATGACTTATTTTTTTTAAGTCGTTTTAATGGACAATTTCAGGCCAATAAAGCCAAACCCCACTAGCTGTGGATATGCATATTTCAGCCTTGTTATGACCTCATCAGCACAACACAAGCAGAGAGTGTTTTACTAGGCATAAGAAAAACAGGGCTGTTATACCCAGCTGATGTCCATTACCATTAGGGTGACTGCAAATTATCCCAACTCCCATAAGGAGTGATTATCATTTGGAGATACTGTGGTAAGTATGATAGAGCATTTTAAATGGGATTGTTCCATTTCTTAAATTCAGAAGAGGTAGTATGAACTACTAGAGATAAATTCACCTAGGCCTTCTGCAGTACCTCCAGTGTAGGATGCTGTTTTGGACACTTTCTCTTCAACTTCCCAAGCCCCTGATTCCTGGATTCCTGTCCCTAAAAATCCTGACAGGTTTTTATCAAGTTCCTGAAGTCAAATGTTTTGTATAAAAGTCCTTCCAATATACACTGCTGTGATTTTGCTGGCCACTGATAAACCATTTAAGTTGCTGTCTTCATCGAAGCTTTTACCTTCTGACAAGGTCAGTCATGCTATGCAAAAGAATGGGAGAAAGTGTAAACTTCTGCTGCCTTTGCTTTCATGACCATTAACTACCAGACCAATATGACAAGGTACATGCTGGCTCTTTTTTCTAAACGTATATACGTGATTCTGAGGCAAAGTCTTCTGCCATTTCTATTTTGAGTTTTGCTTCTCAGTTGGCCCATCATTCTATTAAATGCAGTTATAATGCTACAGATGCATCCTGTAGGACAGCTGCATCAGGGTCTTTGAGGAGGTATTCTTGGCTGCACATACAACCTGTAATTGAAGATATCAAGGCTAATTTACTGGATTCTCCCTTAAATAACCAGAACCTTTTTGGCTCTGCAGCTGTTGAGCTTTTTAAGACACTGCAGGGTAAGGGTAAAGTCATGCAGGATCTGAAACAGATCTTTCTTCCTTTCTCCTTTTCCTGAGTTCCAGAGAAGTTACCCATCTAAGTCTTATCCATAGGCATCAGAGGCACCCTTCTAGAGGCAAGTGGTCTTCCAAGAGAGTTTTTCCTGATGAGCCTTCTCAGGATTCTATGAGTCATAGTCCATTTGTCCCTGAAAAAATTTGCTTCCAGTTGACATTCAACCATTTTTATCCATCAGCCAGATCCCCCTGTCCCTTCATTTGACTGTCTCTTTTCCTGTCTGATAACAGATAACTACAGACTCCTGTGTGCTTTTCATTACCAAGCATGGTTATTTTTATGGTTTGGAAGTCCCTTCTGTTCAGGCCTTCCTCAGCCTCCTCCTCCTTTTCAGGCCTTACTCAGCCTCCTCCTTTCCAGCTTCCCTCATTTTCATTTGGTCCTTCAGGATCTTTTAATACAGGGAACCATCTCAGCAGGACACAAGTTTTTACTCCAGGATGTTTCTATTTCCCCAATAGGAGGGGTCTTTGAGGTCCATTCTGGATCTGTATTTCCTCAACACCTTAAAAGCTCATTCCTTCAGGTTGTTGTCTCTCCAGACACTTTTTCCTCTGTTACATCCCCAAGATTTTTTGGTGTCCCTGAATTTGAAGGATGCTTACCTCCATGTTCCTATTCATCCTGTCTTCAGAAGGTATTACATTTCTGTGTTTGTTCCTCACATTATCAGTTCTCTGCTTTGCCTTTTGGTCTTTCTATGGCTCCAGGGGTCTTTATGAAATGTCTAGCCCCAGAGATAGTCTTCTGCAATCTTCAGGGAATTCAAATGCTCCATTATTTGGGGGCCTCTTGATTCAAGCCCCCTCTCAGCAGCTCCTATTCAGGATCACAAATTCAACATGCTTCCTCTCCATAGTGTGGGATTCACCCTCAGTTACAAAGTTTGTGCTGACCCTGTCTCAGGGCCAGTTGTTTCTGGGATGCAAGATTCAGACCATACTAATGATGACTTTCCTTCCTCTTCCCTTGGTTCTGTGCTTGACTGCCTATGTTCAGTCTCTTCTCCCTCTTCCAGTCCTTCCTGCAAGGGAATTTCTTTGAGCTCTAGCATTCATAGCATCCACAATTCCCATAGTTTTCTTCTATAGACTCCATATAAAGAAATTCTAGTGGTATCTCAAGACTGATTGTCTTCAGAACTACCATCCTTTGGATTTTCTGGTTCCTCTCTTGTCTCAAGCTAGAGTTCCACTGGTAGATTCACCAGATTTCATTGAACCCAGGTCTGCCTTTCCACATTACCCTTCCCACTCAGGAGCTGTACATGGATGCTTCCAGTCAAGATTGGGGAGCCTCCTCTAACAACCTCAAGGTGCAGGGTCTTTGGTCTTCTCAGCAACTGGTAGGCTGTATCAGTATCAAGGAGATGGGAGCTGTGATTCTGGCTGTTTGTGCTTTCCACTCCCTTTGGGCCCCAGATCCTCTAAGGTTTTTCATAGACAATATTATAGTCCTATGGTATGTCGATAAGCAAGGGAGCACAAAGTCTTAACTTCTTTGCAGGCTGCCTCTAAAACTTGGGATTTTGCAGTCTACCGTCAGTTGCTTCTTCAAGTAGTCTGCATTCCATCAGAGCACAATCTTGTAGCATACACATTCAGCAGATCCAGGGCATATTCTCACGAATGCATGCTTCACAGTGAGGTGTTCCTGGACATTGTACATCAGTAGGTTACTCCTCCAGTAGATATTTTTGCCTCCTCTCTGAACAGACAACTTCCCAAGTTCTGTTCCAGAGTGTAAAGTCTTCTGGCTTGAAGAGTGGATGTCATGTCTTTGTCCTGGGAGGGGATGTTTCTGTATGCCTATCCCCCTCTTCCTCAGCTACCAATATCTTGCTGGTGAGCCTCTTTTGACCCAGACAGTACTGGTTCCCCCGTATATTTCACGTGGCTCGGGGCAATCTTCACAAGTTACCACATAGGATGGGTCTTCTCACACAGGAGAAGGGATCTCTCATTCACCCTCACTTTCCTACTCTGTAGTTGTCTCTTTGGATAATAGGATTTTAAATCTTTTTTGACACCAGTTTTTTGAGGATGTGCTTCAGGTTTTGCAGGAGGCCCGAAAACCCAATATTAGAAAATCCTGTGTGGCTAAATGGACGAGATTTTCCATTTGGTGTCTCAAGTGTGACCTGGACCCTTTCTCTGTGGGTATTCATGTGGTCCTTTCTTATTTGTGTGAGCTGCTTACTTCTGGTCTGGCATATTCATCTTTTAAAGCTCATTTGTCAGCCATTTCTTGTTTTCAAGTCAAGTAATAATTGAAAGCCGTCGTTCATATTAGGCCCCAAAGAAAACCTATTCCTCCTCCTTGGGACTAATTTTGTTCTTGAGAAATTAACACAGTTTCCATTTGAGCCTGTAGCTTCATCTTTCTTGCTACCCTGTACTTGGAAGACTGTACTGTTGGTGGCTGTTAGTGGCTGTAGACACTTAAGGCAGTTATACTTTTTTTTTATTTTTTTTTAAAACAAGGACACGGTCTCCAATTGTACCAATCTCCCTTTTATACCTAAGGTGATTAATGATTTGTCCTTGAATTGAAAAGGGTGGCTTGTTACTGTAAAGACTGCTTTTTGTGTGTTACATCTTGCTCTGATAGCATGCTTGTTCTAGTGAGGAGTTGTTTTTGAGAGATTTGTGCAAAAATGGAAAAAGGGGTTGCTGATGGATATCTTACTGACTGTTTATATAGTAGTGGGTATAGTATGGCTGTTGGGCTGAAATGTGAAGGTGAGTTAGTTGAGCTGTTTTTTCTGGGAAAGAAGGTGGGGGGGGCAATTCTTCTATATTTAAATTTCCGTCTAACATACGTGGCAAAAATACAGCGATGTAAGTTGATTGCACCCCGTGTTAATTCTGATGATGATGCAGCAGGAAAGTGTGTTGCTATGACTTGAGCAAGATTAGTAAATTACTAAATATCATCACAATTTCTGGAAAGCCTGTACTATGACCTGTGCAAGCATGTTTTTTTTTTGAGTAGTATCTTATATGCAAGTAAGTAGCTTTAATTTGCCACACAAGTATAACAGTCATTTTGGTTCTCAGAAATATTCAGTACTACAGGAAGTTGACAGTTTTCCATACTGCTCATAGTTTGCATGTATTAAAAGGATTACTGCAGTTGATTTCCCTGTGCTCTGCACTTCCATTAAGTTTGATCATGTTCGTAGGTTAGTACTAGGCTAACTGCCCTTGGGGGACCATTTTAAGCCTAGCCAATTATCCATGTGAGAATCAAACCCTGCACCTTATGTCTGTAAGGTAAGCAACTTAACCATTATGCCAGTCTCCCACTCGACAGCCTGCTCAAAAACAAAGTCTGTCTGTCTGTCTCTCTGTATATAGTGATAGCATCTATCATTCTGCTTTTCCCCAAGCCACCCGTTCAAAGGGTCCTGTTTAACTGGACATAAGATATGGGGCAAACCCCACATGGGAGACTGTTGAGCTTAATTCCCCTCCCAGGATCCATATTAAAGCCTGATCCCAAAGCAAGAAAAAGCAGACAGATGCTTTTCAGGTATATATAGATATATAAATTTATGTACGTATATATTTATTTATTATCACATTTCCAATCATAACCAGATTATTATGTGGTATAGCTATGGATGCAAAAAAATTCACCTCGGGAGCACACTAATCTGGTTATGAGCGACACCGTTGTAATTCTTTGTAGTGCATGTAACTTTATCCATACCATGTACTATGAATTGCAAAAAAAGTTTAGAATGGCAGAAAGTTTTACTGGAAGCCTTATGTCTGTGTCAGGCAGCCAGGAACCAAAAATGACATGCCCTCTGCAGAGCTAACAACTTTAAATGCTGTTAAATCATTGTCATATTTTTTGTTTATAAGCGCAACAGAGTAAAGCATCTGACAGTACAAGGAATGACATGCCCTCTGTAACAGCTTTAAAAGAGGTTGAACCATTCTTTCACATTTTTTGTTTAAGTATGGCAGAACAAAATGTCTAACAGCTTTTAAAAGCTATTTTACTTTCTGTTGCTCTTCTTTGTCTGCATGTACTGACTGCTATTAGTTCCTAGCTTGAGACCCGATCTTAACTGTTAAGCACCTTTAAATTTTGTTAAGATCAGATCCCACCCTATAGAAGACATTAAAGTTTATCCTTTTCCCTGTAATTGTGTCATGTAGGCATATCATACCTGTGTATTATAGGCTTAACGAATTTGAGTTGCACCCACATTGATAAAGTTGTAGGCCTGGGTGAAGTGAAGTGGAGAGCAATTCCCCCATCCCGCACACCTTACTTAAAATAATATCCTCATCCAGCACCATGACATAGAAGGATAAATCTTGACAATTTGACAATGATCCGTGTAATCTGGATTTGATTAGTGGCTCAGGTATCTGCGGCTCTGGCAGGGAAGGATGGGCATGCCAATTCTGGGGGAGGGGGTATGGGGGTATGCAGTCCAAACTTGTGTTTTGATTTCCCTGGTGGAGACTGTGGAAACTGCCGTGAAGTACAGCAAAGAGTGAGCAGAATGTCAAGCTGACATCAGCCTGTTGTGGAAGTCGGGGATGATTCATTACTGGTACTCATTACATGACTGTCCTTGGGATGTTACTGGGCATGTGCAGGAAGGAACTAAAGTAGGAAGTACCCCACAACAGCAGTATGATCCTGTCCCATGATGCCGCAGTTTCCTCACTAGCCCCAACCCTAATACGGATCAAGTCTAGGTTAGTCAGGAAGAGTTAATAGACCCAAAACGAGGAAAGGCACAAGGTCAGCTGTTTGGGAGAAAAAATAGTGCAAAAAATAATATCTCAGAGGTTTCACAATCATGGGGAAGGTTAGTAACCATGCTTTCGACATGTGGAGCTAAAGGTAGCATCTGTTTTCAGAGGGTATGCATAATGGAACGCTAGTCATTGATTGTAGCACAGATATCTTCAGTGAGTGAAGTTGGATGTCACACCAGTTGTAAGCCTTGCATTTATCAACATTATTTTAACATTATCATGTGCTCTGTTTGTACTCTTGTCTCCATATGTCATTTGGCAAAAGTGCCCTTCCTGACTGAACCCTCCCCATTTATCCGGGCTTGGGACTGGCACGAAGAAATGCACTGGCTTGTGCATCCCCAGTGGCTGGGTTTAACCATGTGGACTTAGAGAAAGTATATGACAGGTTGCCTAAAGAGGAGTTGTGGTATTGTATGAGGAAGTTGGGAGTGGCAGAGAAGTATGTGAGAGTAGTACTGGATATGTATGAGGGTAATGTGACAGTAGTGAGGTCAGCAGTAAGAGTGACATATGCATTGAAAGTGGAGGTGGGATTACATCAAGGATCAGCTCTGAGCCCTGTCTTATTTGAAATGGTGATGGACAGAATGGCTGATAAGATCAGACAGGAGCCCTCATGGACTATGATGTTTGCAGATAACAGTGTGATCTGTAGTGCGAGTAGGGAACAGGTTGAGGAGACCCTGGAGAGGTGGAGATATGCTCTAGAGAGGAGAGGAATGAAGGTCAGCAGGACTAAGACAGAATATATGTGTGTGAATGAGAGGGAGGATAGAGGAATGGTGAGGATGCAAGGAGTAGAGCTGACAAAGGTGGATGAGTTTAAATACTTGGGATCAACAGTTCAGAGTAATTGTGAGTGTGGAAGAGAGGTAAAGAAGAGAGTACAGATAGGGTGGAGTGGGTGGAGAAGTATGTCAGGAGTTACTTGTGACATACTGGTACCAGTAAGAGTGAAAGGGAAGGTCTACAAGAAGGTAGAGAGACCAGCTATGTTATATGGGTTGGATATGGTGGCATTGACAAAAAGGCAGGAGTCAGAGGAGGAGGTGGCAGAGTTAAAGATGTTAAGATTTGCATTGGGTATAACGAGGATGGGCAGGATTAGGAATTGATATATTAGAGGGTCAGCTCAGGTTAGACAGTTTGGAGACAAAGCCAGAGAGGTGAGATTGCGTTGGCTTGGACATGTGCTGAGGAGGGATGCAGGATGTATTGGGAAGCTAAGGATGGAGCTGCCAGGTAAGAGAAAAAGAGGCGGGCCTAAGATAAGGTCTGTGGATGTGGTCAGAGAGGACATGCAGGTAGTTGGAGTGACAGAGCAAGATGCAGAGGATAGGAAGAAATGGAAACAGATGATCTGCTATGGCGATTCCTAACGGGAACAGCTGAAAGAAGATGATGTGCTCTATTTGGACATAACTCAGTTTTTTATATAAATATCCTGAGGACATCTGTTTGAGTTGAACAGAATAAAGCTGCATTATATTAAAACACACATGGTATACAGCCACTCTTCCTTCTCATGTAGTACTGTTGTAGGAGTAATCACTTCATATTTAGCTTTTCAGTTTATTTTATGAATGCTTCTCCTTTTGCGTACACAAGCCCAGTTAGTGTTGAGCTACAGCACTATGGTTCATTTTAACATGAGACGGTAGTAGGTTATGCAAAGTGAATGTGATTATCCAAAATCCGCATTTAAGGGGATTTAACTCTTTAATAAGAGAGTAGACTGCATATGCTTGCAAACATTTGAAGGCTTGAAGCTGCAAGGAAAACAAAACTTACTATGTATAGTGTAGGTGATATTTAAAGAAGGGCAGATAAACATGTAATGAGGCAAAAGTGGGATTTCCTGGTAGGCCAGAGGGGTCTACTAGGGCATTTTAACATTCTTTAGAGTGAAATCCAGTTTAGAGAACCTAAGGACATGCCTGTGGTCTTGCACCTTTATTAAAAGCTTAGGTAAGGAGACAGTGTCTCAGATTTTATGCTACAGTAATCAACAGCAATCATGAGGCAACATCATTTAATACTTTATAGGGGTTTGCTTTCTATGAAGTAAACAGAAAACCTTGCCACTAGTAAAATATTACTGAAAAAAGAGCAAATGTGTAGTTCAGGATAGAGGATGGCCGAAATTTGACATGTATGTTGCCGTTTGCAGACTGAGGCCATCAAAATAGTTTTGTTTGCTAACTGTAATAAAAATACAGTTTGTAATAATAAAGTAAAAGTGAGTTAAGGTCAGAGAGAGAGAGTCAGGATGCAAGTAAGTTATATTTTATTTAATAATGCTTAGTGAATGTATTCTATTCAAAAGTGATAAAATGGGCTAAAATAAATGCATCATAGTGATGTGGTTGGGGAAGCTTATTTGGTCAAATGAGCAGTAATTTGCTTACTGGATAACTGGCAAGAATGGGCTAAGTAATGTACAGAAATTAAAACCGTTAAGTGTAAACTTTGGTAACTGCTTTATGTGGAATTGAGGTGCACGTGCATTTACAATTAATAAATTATATCTTGGGGTCCTGTTTATAAAACATTAACATATGAGTCTTAATCTATATTTCAGAACAATTATTTTTGAATGAGATTATAAACAACTGTATTTGCATGTATCAGCAAGACATATACAAGCTTTTTATAAATACTGTTAAGGTATATATGGATTAACATAAGATTTTGACAATGTGTCATAATCGATGCATAATTTGAGCAATATAGCATTGTTTTATGGAATAGTATTGTAGCATTGTAATAGACTCACAATGTGCTTTCTCTTGCCAGTGATCTTAAAGAAATAATAAAATTGTGTCATTAGATGGGGTTTATTACTAAGAACTAGATGAAATGGTGTGTGTGTGTGTGTGTGTGTGTGTGTGTGGGGGGGCTAACATGGATCTAACCATCAAATAGTATTACATTAAATTTCAGTGTGATTACTGGCTGTTTGAGATGGAAACCATGCTTTTGGAAGGAAGAGGGATTCAGACAAAAATTAAACTAAATTACATGTTATATATGAGGCTCATCATTGTGAAGGAACAGTAGTAAGGTTTAATGTGAGCCTTTAGTGGGAAGGGAGGCAAACGGGACATAGAAAAAAAGACTTGTTAGGCTCATCATTGTGAAGGAACAGTAGTAAGGTTTAATGTGAGCCTTTAGTGGGAAGGGAGGCAAACGGGACAGAGAAAAAAAGACTTGCTTGGCTGTGGCAGAGTGCAAGCAGGAAAGAGTACTTGTGAATGTGTCAGGGAGGTGGAATGGGATATACTTAAACGTGTTAAGGCATGTCATACTGATAATAAATACAGTACATCTGTAAAAGGGTGGTAAGATGGAATACTAACTACAGCTTGCAACTGACTTTAACAGTGGTCTACACAATCAATTGGTTATAAGCAGAATTTGTGCTGTCTGCTGCAGCTATAATGAAAGCCATTGTCCTTGGTCATCTGAAATCATCTTGTAACGAGGGTGAGAGATGGATAGTAATACTATACAAACACATTACTAGAATGCTCTTAAATTTGTGTATGCTGCTATAATCCTTGTCCATTTCTAGAAGATAGCTTCTACTTGTATCAATAACTTTTTATTTTATTTTATTTTTCTTTGAGTTGTATCACCCTGTCACCTTAATCCATTTTAAAATTATCCTTCACTGGTTGGTTAGAACGAATGCATTCATCTTGAAGATGAAGAGATGATTGATCAGGCAGATAACCACATTCGGAGGGGGGGGGGGTACTACAGTTAACTGGGCTTTATAAAAAATCACATTTACAGTTTTTGACTTGTACAAGAGTTTTCAACCAAATACTGGGCTGTGAAAAATGCAGGCTAGCAGTGGTTTTAAGAAAAGCCTAGTCCATTATTTGTAAAACTTGAAATAGCAAATTCTGGACCGCCATTAGTAAAAACCTGCTAGCACACCATCTGTAGTGAAAATGGGCTTCATGCACTTGAAGACATTTTCTGCTATGGTTAAACTCACTCCTAGATTAAGAGATTAGTAGCAGTGGTTATCATGACTAAAATGGTCAGGATCTTCACTTGATTAGCTGTTTGTGCTACTAGATGTGCCATTAATGGCTTAGCATTTCTGGGCTACTATTGAAGATGAATTGGGCAAATTGATATTTTCTCTGCAAAACCTTTATTAATGGCCAGTAAGGTTACTAAGGGGCTCTTTTCTTACAGAATCAATTATCACTTTATTTGTGGATTTCAATGTTTCTCTCTTGTATAATGCCAGTAATGGCAAGACTGCTGTTGCATTTCCAATGATTTTGAGCAGTTGAACATCAGATGTCCGTTAGATAACTGTTGTAGTATTCCATTACCATTTGGGTTATCTTGCAAAGGTAGTCTGATATTTTGTCAGAGTGCCAAAACCATAAAACTTCCATATGCTCACACACCTGGCAGATCTATACCCATAGTCTTAGGAGTATGTAAGCTTGCCGCCAGTCTGAACATAGGATCTTCACTCCCCTCAGTTTTATTTTAGCATTGTTGTTGGCTGCTACCATTGCTTACACTTATTCAGATAAGCGCACCATTAGAGAACCTTTTTTTTATATTTTTTTATTGAAAGATTTGTTACTGTCATTTAAGAGAGGAGAAGTGAGACTGTGGTAGGCAGATACCTTATTAGGATCTCCACTCCCAATGCTTATTTTGTTGGGGAGTTGCACTGTCAGAGCTGTCAATCGTTTATTCCTTTAACCCTCTGTACTTGACTTTCTTCATTAAATACATACATAGAAACCCAATGTCTGAAGTGCCTTGCACAAACCATGATGATGGAACCCTCAACCCTGGACAACTTACTTGCACCAAAAAAAGTTCAAAATGGCTAGGCTGGAACAATCTGTTTTCCATTCAGATTCAGATGCATCCATTGTGATGCTGCAGGAATCCACTGTATGTCTGACTCCTTTTCAGGCACCTATCATCTCATTCCTGCCCATGGCCATTATGGTGTCTGACCCTCACATGTTCAATGAGACTGTTCGTATAGATATGGTTGAGAAGGGGATGCCCAGGATGGTAGTTTCAGAGAGACTGGAGGGCATTCCTGAAATTCTTGTGTGGGAAGAGGTGCCTGGAACTTTGAGGTCTATCAGGCTTCCAACCCACTGCTCTTCATGAGGGGAGACATCACCTCTAAGAAAAATAACACAAAGCTAAAAATGTTTCTCTTGTTCAGAAATCTCAAAAAAAAAAGGAATGATTGGAGTTCTCACAGGACCTATGTGGGTCCATATTGTCCCTGAAACCCCCTTCATTCCTTTCATCTCCTTCACTTCCTCTCCTCTATCATGAATCCTCATCTGAGAAGGCATCTCATTATTTTGAAGATTCTTTAGCATTATCATCACAGATACATTCTCCAGGCTAGCTTGCCTCTGATGGAGAGGTCGCTGTCCCCTGACTCCCTCATTAAGGAAATCTCCTTGTGGGGAAACTATAACTAGAATAATGCAGCACTTTAATTTGGAATCCTAGTAGTTTTCTAATGTATAAAACAGATGCTATAACTTGCAGAAGTTAGAGCCTTTTCTGTCCTTCCAGGTTTGGAAGCCTTCCTGGATGCCTTTGTCTGCAGTTCTATTTCTGATTAGCATCTTTCAGCACCCAAGAAGCCTGATAGGTTTTATAAGGTACCTGAGGACCTTAAGTTTTGTTACAAAAATCAGTTAGCATATCTCTCTGCTTTCTCCATTTCTACTGACAAACCTACAAGGTTTCTGCTGGAAGCTAATGTTTTTGCAGTCTGACAGAGATGGTAAGGCTATGGACCGGTATGGGAAGCAGGTTTATACTTCTGTCACTCTTCCCTTCGGAGCTTTAAATTACCAAACTCAAATGACAAAATACCATTTTTCCTTTTTAGGGGATCTAAGTAAGACCGTAGCTAACCTTGAGGCTTCTGATTTAAAGCAGCAAGTCATTTCTCTACTTGGGCAAGCTACACAAGGTGCTAAGCATTCCATTAACTGCAGCTGTGATGCTGCAGAGGCTTCATTCAGGGCTATTGCTACTGGATCATTTATTAGAGAATTTGCTTGGCTTCACCTGCAGCCCCTCCTTGGGGATGTTGAGGCCAAGCTTTTGGATTCCCTCATTCACTGGGACCATTTATATAGATCCTCTGCAAGAGAAGGACAAAGTGATGCAGAACTTTAAACAGATTTTTCTCACTTCATTGTTTAGGTATGAAAGAAGTTACCAGACTAAGCCCAATTCCTTTGTCTGCAAGGAACAAAAACATCCTCAGTAGGGCAGAAAACAGCCCAGGAAAATATTTCATAATAAACCTACCAGAGACTCCAAGTCAGGTAAACCCCTCTTTTCAGGCAAATTAGCCTGATATCTGCTTCCACTTTCCTCCCTCTGTCCAGGAATCCCCATGTTAAAAAGGCTAACCTTGCCCCTTCTAGCCTGAGAATTCAGCACTACAGAAAAATGGGTGTTATCAATCAATTAAAGTTACAAGATATCTTTGACAGAAATTCCATCATTGAGGGATAGTCCTCCTCCTCCTCCCAATCAAATGCACCTACCCCTCCCTTTACAGGGTTGCCTCAACCAGGAAGCGGTAGAAACAGTCCCACACCAGCTTCTAGGAAGAGGCTTTTATTCAAGACATTTTTTGGTTCCTAGAAAAGAAGGTACATGGAGATCCATTCTGGATTTATCTTACCTCAGTGCCTTTCTGAAGATACCATCTCTCAAGGTGCTATCACTACACTTCCTTTTATCCTACCCAAAACCTTTCTGGTCTCTCTAGGCTTGAAGGATGTATATCTGTGCATTCCCATTCACACCACCTGCAGTAAATTCCTCAGGTTTTCTTCCATTTCATCGCAGTTTCATTTCTCTGCTTTACCTTTTGGTTTAACTGTCATTCACAGGGTCTTCACAAAAGTACCAATCCCCAGTCATTGCCTTTTGCAGAACTCAAAGAATTCAATTTTTTCCTTTCTTGGGTAACCCTATCCAGGCTACCTCCCAGGATACGCTATGCTTGCATCTCAGTTTTACTTGTGGAGAATCTGGGATTCACACTCAGTCTCCAGAAATCTGCTCTGACACCTTCCCGGGATACCTGGCTGATTACTACCTTTCTCCCCCAAGAGAAGGTTAATTCCCAGTCCACCTTCCTTCAGTCCCTTCTTCCCCTGCAGTCTACTACTGCAGTTGAAGTTCTGGGAACCTTTGGATACATGGCAGCAACCATTCCAATGGTAACTTTTTTGCCAAGCTACATATGAGAACGTCTAGTAGTTCCTGAAATCTCTATGGTCTCAGCATTGTCATTCACTGGACTTCGAAATCCCTGTTTTACCCTTTCTGAAAAAGTTACACTGATGGATATCCCAGATCCAACTAAATCCAGGCATTCTGTTTCATCCACCCACTCCCAACCAGGAATTACACACAGATGCATCAGATCTGGCTTGGGGAGTCTGGGCAGTGATCTCCCAAACGGACAAGAGAGCACATCACTGTCAAGTTAATGCGGCTGTTATTTGAGCCCTTCGTGTTTTCTCACATTTGGAATCCAGGCCCCCTTAGGATTTTCATACGCAATACCACAGTGATGTGGTATATCAGCAACTGGGGACTAAGACCTACAGCTGTACAGACTAGCTCTTCTGGCATGTGATCATAGGAAGTTACAAGGGTAATGGCATTAGGGGACTTACAAGCCTAGCCAAGTTCTACCCTTATTTCCTCGATCAGCACCAATTGCCCCTGTCCAAGAGGGACACAGGTGGAACCCCCAGGGTGAATTTACAGTTACCCATCCAATCATCCGGATTGCATTTGAAGAGTGCCAATGAGGTGCTCTGTTTGACATCAAGTGGGAGTCCATTCCAAAGGTGTGGTCCAGCAGGTTCTATTAATGTCACATACTAGGTTAAGGTCTTTAGACTGAGGTAACCCTTGTACCATTTGACTTGCAGATATGCAGCATTTCCAGTAAAGCAGGGTCAAAGGTTGCCTTATATGCAAAGCATAGATCACCTCTGAGTTGTTTGTATGAAACAGAATAAAGTGACCATGATTTCAGACGATCCACATATGACAGATGCTGAAGACCTTGAATTTTCCTTGTGAGGAACCTTTGTGGTCTCTCCAATTGCTGCAGGTGCTTGAAAAGGTACATACCAAAAGGGGCGTTGTACTCAATTATTGGCGAGATGAAGGGGCGTTGTACTCAATTATTGGCGTGATGAAGGAAAGAGTATAGAGAGGTTATGACTACAAGTTTTCTGGATGCAGTGCCCTTATTTATGAGATGAGCAATATAGAATGCCCTTCTTACCACTGTGGAGACATGGTGATCAAAGATCAGGCTGCTGTCAACGTGTGTGCCCATGTCTTTCACCACTGAGTGCATTCTTAGACTGCTATTAATGTAGTAGTTAGCAGGAACATCGCACTTACCGAAAGGGATGATAATACATTTTTTGCATTGAGTTTAAGGCCATGACTTTGGCACAAATCATCTGTTTGTGTAAGAACCTCTTGCAGGATATTGACATCATTTGGAGATTATAAGTCCGTTCCCAGTTTGCAGTCTTCAGCAAAGTTTATCAGTCACAGACCTTTAGTTTTTGCTTGTACTTTGGAGAAATAGATTCCAAACAGTGGAGGTCTCAGGACCGATCCCTGTGGAACCCCACTGGTTACAGGTCTGCTGTTGGAGGTGGATTCCCCTATTTTGATTATATAGGTTCTATTGTCAGCCAGTTAGTGACCCATCTAATGATATAAGGGTTGATACTTAGCTGGCTGAGTTTATCAATGATGCCTGACTGCGGGATAGCGTCAAAAGCCGTGGCTAAGTCTAGGTAGGCTGTATGCACACTTTCCCCTTATCCAGGGCCCTGGTGACCGTCTTGAAGTCCACCAAGTTGAACAGGCATGATATCCCTTTGACAAATCCAGACTGAGTAAGGTCAAGTGTTTGGAGATTACCTATATCTTTGTTGATAAGGTCCATGATGATTCACTCCATGGCGTTGCAGATAAGACTAGTCAGGCTAATAGGTCTATAGTTCCTGAGGTCAGTGGAAGCACCACATTTGTGCAAGGAGACAACGGTGTCTGTTTTCTATTCAGATTTAGCTGGGATGAAGACAGTGGTTATAGTATGATTGAAGAGAGTACCCAATGTTGTTGCTAATTTTTCTTTGAGCCCATGTAGGATGCAACCTGGGATGTTATCACGTCCCATAGATGCTGTTTTTGGTTTTGGAGAAGGTGTTTATGACCTGCACTTTAGAGATACAAGGTAGAGGACAGGTGGTAGGGATGTCATGGGGTACATGTGGTGGGGACAGGCGAGTGAAGTTTTTACAGAACCTGTCGGCTAACAGCTTAGCTATCTCCACAGGTTCAGTATATGTGGTATCATTAACTACCAGATCTGAAATTTGGGTATAGGTACTGACATCAGTGTCAAGCCAGTCATATCCAAGATATGGTGCCGAAACTTGTCCCCTCCCCTACCTATAATGCCCCTCTCTCCCTCACTATCTCAGATCTCATTTGCTGCTATTAGAGCAACAGAGGGTCAACTGAGCTCCTCAGTTTTTGAGCATGTTTCTGTCCAATATAGCCTTTTTGCAGGTATTGTTTTATTTTTCTGTAGGTTTCCTTTCTTTACCCTACCCTCCTCTTCTTTGCGATTATTTTTTGGGCTATCAGGATTTCTATCTAACCTGTTTTATTTACTCTGTTTTGGACATGGCTAATAAATCTGATAAAGACAAGGCTGCAGGTTTTAAAAAGTGTACTGGATGTGAACACAAGCTTCCCCCTTCAGATGCCCACACCCAGTGCATTCTGTGTTTATGCCCCAGCCACCTGGACTCTGAGTGCTCCATTTGTGTGGGCTTCAGTGTCTGTACTATCGTGGACAGAAGGAATAAACTTATTTAAAGGGCCTGTTACCTAGTTCAACTTCTGCGGGCATTGGGACTAACCTCCCTCTAAGTCGACTGATGTGAAAAGGAGGGAAGAGCATAAGAAGGATGAGAGAGAGGGAGAAAAGTCTAGAAGCAGGGATAGACCTCCAGAAAAACATAAACTGCTGGATTCTTTCCTGTCTACTGGGGAACCTTCCTCCAAAGCCAGGCCCAGGCTGTCTTCTCCTCCACTGAGATTTGCTCCTGAACCTCCCAAGATCCCATTGGCCTCGCCCAGGCATCCTTCCAGGCCTGAATTGGTGGCTTCCTCTGCCAGATCATCCTGGAGTTTGTCAGAGAGAGAGAACTGGACTGTCTGATGTGACAGTTTCTGTGGGCCCAGAACCAGCTGGGAGTCCTTCGGGAGCAGTGGGTCCTCCCATGTTTTTACCGGGCATCGTCCTTTCCCGAGCCCCGTAGATTTGGGGTCTCTGGATATCTGATCTTCCTGCGTCGAGGTGCTGGTGTCGATGTTTTTGGTTTCTTCAATGCTGACCATGGCCTTGATCTCCTCAGCAACTGTCACTTTGGTGCTGGAGGGTCTTGGAGCCGTAGTCCTCTTCAAGGCGGCTCCAAGGTCTTGGGGTCAGCATCCAAGTTTTTGGTGCCATCCCTTCCCCTCAGAGCCTTGGCACTGAGGAGATGAGCGCCAACTCCCCCATTGGTGCAGATGGGGTTGGGGTTCTCTATTCCGGCACTGTCGAGCACCTCGGTGCCGATGCTTTTGGCACTGATCTCCCGCTCTCTGTCGGTGTTTGACATGGTGGAGAGGGGTCTATCAACTTCTATGTCAAGATCCTTGATGCCACCCCATCCAGATCCTTTCTTACCTCAGCCAGAATCTGAGCTCAGCGTCTCCAGTCTTCCACTTCCGGGACAGCCTGCCCTGACCCTCCAGGGTACCCTCCCTGTGGAGTCCCAGGTTTCCAGTTCTTCCCTGGAATCCCCCCAAAGGAAGTCCTCTGGAAGCACGTGTACAAGAGGAGACACCTTGACTCCACTCCAGAGTCTGTCACAGAAGACACTTGACTGGGAAGAAGGGGATGGCTTTCCTAAGATCTCCAAATGATGATGTCTCCTTTAGAGACATCATGGAAATTCTGCGACAGAAAGGTGGATGGTTCTCCCAAAAGCCCAGTCTGGATAAGTCAGTGTTCCTGGAGGCATTCGGAGAAGGCCCATCTACCTCATGGTTGACCCCCCCATGGACCCCTTGGTTGACCTTATTTGCCCACAGGGCGTGGAAGGAACCGGATGCTGTGAAAACTGTACCCAAGCACCCTGACAAAGTTTTAAGCACCCCTCAGGATAGAAAGTTTTGGCAGAAGACTGTCCCTGTTGATGCCTTGATGGTTGCACTGCCACCAAAAAAGACCTCTCTCAAGAGAGCACCTCTGTGCATCCCACCCGACAGGAAGTCGAGAGTGATAGGTTAGGGAAGCATGTTTACACTTCACTGACCTTCTCTTTGAGAGCACTGAATTATATGGCACATGTTACCAGACTGCAGAGATCACTCATTGTAGAGGTATCTGCATCTACCCCAGAGTCCATGTCTGCTGAGGAGAAGGTTTTCTGCTCCAGACTGGCTACTCTTAAGGCCATTTCTAACACCTGTATGAGGCTCCTCTTCCATGCTATGGAAGGCACATCTAGAGCAGCGGGTTCAGGCATCGCTACTAGGCATCACGCCTGGATGAGGCTCTATAACTTCTCTGAGACCTTTAAGGTGTCCTTCACGAATGCCCCCTTTGATGGGTCGAACTTGTTCAGTCCATCCGTGAAGGAGAATCTGACCCAGTGCAAGAAGGATAGCAATCAGTCCATCCATGAAGGAGAGTCTGACCCAGTGCAAGAAGGATGGCAGGACACTGTCTGCCATCGGGATCTGCTTCTCTACTCCTCATCGATCCTATTCCAGGTATCAGAGAGGTAGTAAGAAGCTGTGGTTCGGGAAGTCCAGGGCTTTCCATCAGGACACACTGACAGACTCTTCCTCTAGAGGCAGATCAGAGAATGATACATTCAGATGGCACCCTAGAGGCAGAAGGGCTTCGAGGGACTAAGGGTCTCGGGACTCCCTTCCCACAACCCTGAAGTGTTGTCTGACTGCTCTGTCCTGGAGGCAGTCGGGAGTCATTTTTCCTTATGCCTATCAGCCTGAGAAGTCATCACGATGGATCGATGAGTACTGAGGATAATGTCCAGGGGTTATTCGATCCCCTTCCTTCGTCCCCCAAGACTCCAGAAAATTCTCCTGGATGTTCCACCCGTTCACATTGAGACAGCCAATCTGGAAATCTCCAAGCTGCTTATAAAGTGAGTCATGCATCTTGTTCCCCCAGGGCTGTTCAGATCAGGCATCTACTGAAGGTTCTGTTTTGGTGCCCAAAAAGACGGGGGGGGGGGGACACAGACCCATATTGGACTTGACCTGTCTAAACAAGTTTGTCATCAAGACGAAGTTCCGGATGGTTACTATTCAATCCATCCTTCCCTACTGCAGAAGGATTTTTGGGTGTGCTCAGTGGACTTCCAAGACGCGTATTACCACATAAAGATGAATAAGTGCCACAGGAGGTTCCTACACTTCAAGTCAGGAGCCAGCCATTTCCAGTTCAGAGTACTCCACTTTGGTCTCACCACAGCTCCCAGAGTATTCATCAGAGTGGTAGCAGTACTTGCAGTGCATCTCAGGCTGCAGGGAATGCAGGTCTTTCCCTACCTGGACGACTGGTTCCTAGTTGCACCCACCAGGCATCATCTTCTTCTAGCCAGAGACCAGTTCCTTCAATCAGCCTCGAGCTTGGGCATCACGGTAAACTTTCCAAAATCCAAGTTGGAACCTTTCCATTCTCTTTAATTTATCAAAGCACAACTAAACACATTTCTGTGCAAAGTCTTCTTCACCATCGACAGGATTTACTCAGTTCAGCTCCATGTTTGTGTTATTCTTGCAGCTTCTCTTCCCTCATCAGCTCAGATTCTTCAAGCCCTAGGGTCCATGGCAGCAACCATCATTATTCTACCCCTTGCAAGACTGCACGTGTATCCTTCAGTGGACCCTAGCCGTACAGTGGTCTGTTCTGGACAAACCTCTGTCTCATCCCATTTGCCTGTCCAAAACCTGCAAATCATCCCTTCTGTGGTGGTTAGATTCCCAGAAGGTCACCCCTTCTTGGCTGCCACTCCTATAGCCATGGTCACCATGGACAGCTCCCGGCTTGGGTGGGGCATTGGCTGGGACAAATTGTTCAAGGGACGTGGTCAACTTTAGAGACCAGCTTTTACACATCAGCATTCTGGAGATGAGGGTAGTGCTTATGGTGTTGCAGGCACTTCATTCATTTCTCCACGGAGGAACGATTTTGATACAGATGGACATGGCAGTGGTTTGATATATCAACAAGCAGGGAGGAAACAGATCATATCCCCTGTGTCAAGAGGCCATGAGATTGTGGGAATGAGCAATTTCCTCCGACAACTTTCTTATCGCAACGCACATTTCGGCGAGTTCCAACATCTTGGTGGACAAACTCAGCAGGACCATGCTGTTTCCTCACGAGTAGTCTCTGAAGCAGTGGTGGACATGATCTTTCAGAAATGGTGTCAACCTTGCTGTGATTTCTTCGCCAACCTTGCTGCGATCTCTTTGCCTCTCCTTCCAACACCAAGTGCAGCAAGTTCTTTTCCGTGATTCCCCCCAAAGGAGGACTTCCCAGAGAGACTCTAGTTCATGCTTGGCCTCCCGGTCTGCTGTATGCTTACCCTCCTCTTCCTCTCATGTTGAAATTTCTTCAGAAGGCCAAGTGCTGAGTAATCCTCATTGCTCCTTTCTGGGCTAGTCAGGTATGGTTTCCTCTCCTCTGGTCTCACAGTGTCGTCCCTCCCTGGATTCTGGATCCTTGTATACATCTGAAATCCAATTCGGAGGGGGAATAATCATCTGGATCTGAAAAGCCTGAAGCTCACAACTTGGCTACTGCAGTTCCAGCGATGGCTAGAGTTATTGGACTTTTCTCTCCCATAAAGCACATTTTGCTTTCCGCTCACAAATCTACCAAAAAGATTTATGCTAGCAAATGGAAGAGGTTTTCCATTTGGGCATCACAGCATTGTATAAATCCTTTTATTGCCTCAATACCTTCAGTCTTAAGAGTTCCTGGCCTGTATCTTCCACCTAGGAGCCAGTTCCTCTACAGTTAAAGTCCAACTTGCTGACATTTCCCATTAACATGTAGGACTTAAGGACTTATCTTTAGCTGCTTCTAGATTGTGAAAAGCCTTTCTGAAAGGTACATTCCTCTTATGGCCACCAGTTAAGGATCCTACTCCAACTTGGGACCTAACTTTTGTGCTGCAAGTGCTGGTGTCAGCATCCTTTGAACCATCGGCAAAGGTGGATCTACAGTATCTTGGAAGACCGCTTTACTAGTGGCCCTAACCTCATCTAAGTGGGTTTAGGAGTTACAAGCCGTTTGCATTCAGCCTCCGTACCTCATATTTCATAAGGACCACTTCTTTCTTAGACCAAACCCCTCCTTCATGCCCAAGGTCACTTCTGAAACAAACAATCAGGTTATTCACCTTCCTGTTTTCTTTCCAGAGTTCCAGAACAAAGGGGAATATCAGTTGCATATGCTTGATGTACATAGGCAGCTCCATTTCTACCTAGATAGAACCAAAACTTTCAGAAAGTCCAGTCAATTTTGTCTCATATTCTAAAGCCAGATTGGTATCTCATGTCTCCAAAGTAACCATTGCTAACTAGATTGCTAAGTGTGTCACATTTATTTATGACAAGTACGGTGTTTCTCTTCCTTCCTCAGTAAAAGCACATTCTACCAGAGCAGTCTCTACTTCATCAGCTTTTTCATCCAGAGTACCAGTGGATGAGATATGTGCATCTACATGGGTTAGGTCTCACACCTTCATATCCCACAACAAATTGGATTTTTTATCCCAGAACAAAGCCTCCTTTGGTTCCGCTGTGTTCCGAAATATCCTTTCATAGGGCCTCCCAGGGTACAAGTAGATGGGGACTCTGTTCCACAGGTTGAAGATCAAATGACAATTACAGATAAGGAAGTTATGTACTCACCATAACGTTCCATCTGAATTGTTCTTCATTTGTCTTCAACCTTCCCTCCTTCCCATTTCCTTAAGTCAGTTAATCTGGCAGGGGGGACCTCCCACCCTTTCTCTCTCTGATCTCTTTTTGGGGTGAGGTGTGTGGCAGTAGTGATGTCTCTGTGTGATCTTGAGCAGGTGCTTGGCTTTTAGGTATGATGAGTCCTCGAGTATCTGAGGTACTGAGCGAGAGAGGGGCACTATGTTTAGGGGAGGAGCTCAGTTTTGGGACCGTAGCTTGGATATGGCCAACTCGGCACTGTTGTCGGTGCCTATACCCACGGGTTGAAGACAAATGAAAAGCAACAATTCAGATGTAATGTTATGGTGAGTACATAACTTCTTTTTTGGCATAGATCTGGGCCTTTGCTTTTAGGTTACCGATGTAACTAATGAACGCCTTATGGTTGTCCTTAGTTGAGGAAGCTAATTTGGATTCATAAGTTTGTTTTGGAGGACTTCACAAGAATTCTTATTTGCTTGTTTAAGCTGTGGGAGGGGGTGTTTCCAGTTTAGGGCTTGCACCCTCTTACTCTTGGACAGCAATTTCTTTCTGTTATTGTAAAGCCTGTTAATAGCAGTTGTCCACCAGCCAGGTTTGCTCTTCCTTGAGGAGCTTGTTTTTCTTTTTGCCAACGAACATCTTTATTAAATTTTCACACATGACATAGGGAATTTTAAGTATATACAAATGAAAAACACACATGATGCCACTTTAGTTGCAAACAGTATACATCGCAAACACCACTGAAACAACTGTAGTTGCAAACATTATATATCACTTAGAATCCATCCAGTCATTGTCAGTTAAGCATTATATGGCTTATTCAAATCCTGCCTTTTAAACCTCATTCCTGCTCTGCATATATTGTTCCCACAATTCATATGGTTTCCTATGTAGTTTGCTCCCTCCCTTTTCTAAAGATCCCAGTTTCAGTTGTTTTATCTCTGTTACTATATTCGCTACTTCTAGTAAAGTTGGTCTAGACTTGGATTTAAATTTTCTAGTAGTTGCTTTTTTGGTAGCCACATAATTAGACTCAGCAAGGATTTACTATGTATCAACAATTCCGATTCTGTATCATAACTCAGAAAAATCATCTCCCAAGTCAATCCAGAGCTGTCTGCAGGGAATCTTTAAAGTCTACCAGCTCATTACACTTCCAAAAAAATGTTCCCAGCCACCTCTTTCTTGCCTGTCACACCTCCAACACTTCGTATCCACCTTAGGAAAAATTCTTTGGAGTCTACTTGGGGTATTTTTGAGGCGCTTGTTTTGCTCCTGTCAGGTATGGCTGAATCAATGCAATTATACAGGCATTTGTCTAAAGCATTGGTGTAGAACTTAGTATAGTTACCAGTTCCATCTGAGACAGGTTTGTAGTCAGATCTCACCAGGAAAGACCTCACAGTGGTGGTGCTACAGTGGTCCCCCATATTGGTAAGCACCGGATCCAGGATGCTGGCACCCCTTGTGGGGCTGTCAACCAGCTTGTCCAGGACATTGGAGTTAATGAAGTTGAGGAACCTTTGGACAAGTGAGTTTGAGCACAAGTAATTTACCCATTCAGTGGATGGGTAGTTAAAGTCACCCAAAACCATGGTGTTCAGATGTATCTTAGTAGATCCAAATAGGCAGGGTGGGTGGCCTGATTCATGGAGGGGGTCCTGTAGCTGGCAATGACTCAAATAGGTGTCCTACTAACAATTAATTGTACCTGAAGTATCTCCTGGGAATCATCCTGTTTAACCAATCTGGAAGTCTATTTATCTTTAATGAATATCGACACACAGCCTCTTTTAGTTTTCACACATTCAGTTTGTGATCTGAACATGTGGAAGGAGGTGTCACCTGGTATGGCTGGGGTGCTTTCCACAGTCTTGAACCAGGTCTCATAACTGCACAAATATCTGTGTCTTCCAAGGTGATGGCTGCTTCCAGTGAGTGCAGTTTCATGTTAAGACCCCTAGCGTTTAGCAGCATAAACTTGAGATTGTTTTTAGATGGAGTTTTTACATTGGGAATTCTGTCTTTGAGATACTGTCTAAAAAAGGCACTATGGGGGTGGCAAGAGCATTAGGCAGTAGCCAAAATCCCAAGGCTGACAGATGAATACCATCTCTGTCAAAGCATCAAGGTCTGCCGATCATGTCCTCCCAGGTCGACAGATACTGGATCTCCTTAGAATGACACCAGAAACTAAGCCAATTATTGAAGTCAGTCATTTTCTGTTTGTATTGAGGCATCATGAATGTAAAATGCTGATTAAGGCTAGGAACATACCTGCCTGAGACACAGTCTGAGAGCTCAGTCATGTCTCTCTTCTTATAGTCCAGAGAGGTATGCCTCAAGTTGTTCACACCAACATGGACTATGATGGAGTCATAACAGTACCTGTTGTTGAGAGACTTGAGTGTATGTGTGATATGGCATATACAGTAAAATATGGCAAAAAAAAAAAAAAAACAGTTCAAACAGACAGAATGCAAATTAAAAGTGCAATATAAGAGCAAAAATGGGCACTTATAGTTAGCTGGAAGCAACTGATGCCTCAGATCTTTCAGTATCTCAGTGAAGAGCTGGTTTTAGTTCTCAAGTGATGCCAAACAATCTAGATTCAACAAGTCTGAATCTAGCCTATGCTATAAAATGCAGTAGTACTAGAAATTCAAAGTGCATAAAATCACAGTCATAACAGCAAAAAACAGTTTAAATAAAGCAGTAGTTCCCAGCTTAGAAGGGTGTGGGCCACATTGTCCTGCCACAAGAGTCTAGACCACAAACCTTCCTAATGTAAAACAACTGGTTTTGGAGCCCAAGTGCTTATGCTGGGACTAAGACCCTACAGAATAGCAGATAATATTTCTTCAACCAGCAATTTCCTGCTTAAAAGGGTGTGGGCTATCCTCTTCTGCCACAAGAGTTTAGACCACAAGTCCTGCTAATGTAAAGTAACTGGTTTTGGAACCCAAGTGCTTAAACCAGAATAAAGACACTTAGAATAACAGGCACAATAAGCCTTTATCAGCAATTCCCAGTTTTGAATAGTGTAGGCCACACACTCCTGCTACAAGAGTCTAGACCACAACCCTCCTAATGTGAAAAAGACACTTAAAACAATGATGAAAGCAAAATAAGCCTTCACCCAGCAGTTCCCAGCTCAGAAGGATAGAGGCTACAATCTCCTCCCACAAGAGTGCAGACCACAAACTTTCTTAATTTATTTATTTATTTAACATTTGTTTAACAGGAAAGTCCAACTTGTAACAAATCAATTTTCAGTCAGTGTCCAGGGAGAAATGCTCCAGACATGTGTCTTTGTAACGTGGGAGGAAACTGGAGCACCTGGAGAAAACCCACACAAACACAGGGAGGACATGCAGACTCTGCACAGAAGGCACTCCAGCTGAGAATTGAACCAGATAACCTCTTGCTGTGAGGTGACACCATTAACTGCTGCACCACTGTGCTGTCCAGGAAATAAAATTACTGGCCTGAAGCCCAAGTCCTTAAACCAAAAATAAGAGACTTAGAGTAGCAATTATAATTTAATCAGGCTACTAACAAGCAGTAATAAATGCAGAAGAATAAATGCAGTTGAGCACTTTTAAGAACAAGCAGCAAAAGCAAAATTATTTATTTATTATTGGCATTTTCTACCGGGAAAATCCATTGGGCTGTGAAGAACCCATTTTCAGTGGAGGCCAGGGGAGAAAAGCTCCACAAGATCAGTTAATATAATAGTGCATAAAATTTGGAACAGTTCATATTAAGAAAAAGCATAGTCATAACAAGCAATATAAATACAATAAAATACTTTTAAAAAGGTAGGTGAGACAGAGAAATAATATAAAACACAGGCAGTTCAGAGAAATAGGTAAAAGGTACATATGGTTTGATCACTATTAGGGATAATTGCAGGTATATTAGAAGAAAGGCTAGTGAGATTCTGAGATGGATACTATGACTGTAAAAACTGAGTAGTATTAGGTAGAATTAAAATAAATTTCTAATAGTATATATATTAGAATTAAGGAGAGATTAGTAGGAGGAGTGAAGAGTATGAAAAGGAGGTAAGATTTTAGTAAAAAGTCAAGTTTTTGGAAGATGGAAGTAGAGAATAAAAAGGTGATATAAGTAAGAGGAGTCAAGTTTTAGGAAGATGGAGGGTAGAATATCTACAGTGCCAGAGAGTGGAGAGATGGTGCTTCAGAGATATTTTGAAGGAGGAGATGTTACTGTTACTCCTAATGTAACAAGAGTGCAATCCATAGTGTCACAATCGAGAAGGGTACAGCATGTGACCTGCTGGGAGTTTTGGTTTGTTAACTTGCAGAATAAATTGGTTTTCAGATCTGAGTGATCTATTTGGATGGTCGTCAGCAAGTCCTTTTATTTCAGTGGGGTTCTTCCTACAGCCTTGGACTTTATTTTTGTCTATTTGGATGGCAGTGAGTTAGGATGGAAGATAGGGCTGGGCAGGCTGAAGGATTGTAAATAATTTTGTGTGATATGGTTAATTGTAGAGATGTTAGGTGATGTGGAAGTTCAAGCCAATTGAGTGATTGTAAGGATGAGCAGTGATGGGATGAGTATTTGGCCTTGGTTGCGAACTTGGCAACTTTATTGTAGCAGGACTCTAGCTTATTTATTAGGGATGACTGGATATTGGTAAGAAGTGGGGAGTCATATAGAAGTGAAGGCAGGGGATAGGTTTGGTCAAGGGTTTGCTTAGTAGAGCAGTTAAGAAACGTTTTATGTGTATAGAGGGAGCCTAATTATTGGTGTGTCTTTTTGAAAGAGGTATGGACATGGAGGTCAAAAGTAAGGTTTTCATCTAGTATGACTCTCAGTAATTTGGTTTGGGGACCTACTTCTATGGTAGTCTTGTTTTGAGAGTATATGATAAAAGCTGTCTTATTTATGGAAGTAATAAAGTAGAAAGAGACTCATTTTCCTGTGGCATTTCAGGATTTCTTGGTTCAGGAAACCATACAACCTGTTCCCCCTTTTCAGCAGGGCAAGGGTATTTATTCCAGGATTGTTCTGTACCCAGGAAGGCAAGGGCTTGTGGGTCTGTTCTACATCTCTCCTTTGTTAATACCTTTGTAAAAGTTCCTTCCTTCAGGATGTTGCATCTCCAAACACTGTTTTCCCTGTTGCTTCCTTCTGGTGTCCCTGGATTTGAATGATGCTTAACCTAAACATTCCTATTCACTCTGTCTTCAGGAAGTTTTTAAATTTCTTTGTTTCTTACATTGTCAGTTGTCTGCTCTGCCTTTTCTACAGCTCTGAGGTTCTTTACAAAATGCCTGGTCCCAGTGGTAGCTTTCTACAGACTTCAAGGAATTCAGATATTTCCTTATTTGAATGACCTTTTGATTCAGACCCCTTTCAGCAGCTCCTGTTTCAGGATTTTCATTTTATTATGATTATTCATAGTGTGGGGTTCACCTTAAATCTCAAAAAGTCTGTGCTGACCCCCTCTCAGTATTAGGTGTTTTGGGGATGCAGGATTCAGACTATACCAAATATGGCTTGTTTCCTTCTTCCAAGGTCCTTTCTTTGACTGTTTAATTTCAGTCTCTTCTCCCAGTTCCAGTCCTTTTTGCAAGGGAATTTCTGTGAGCTCTGGAGTTCATGGCATCCACTATTTCTATGGTTCAGTTCACCAAACTCCATATGAGAACATTTCAGTGGATCTCGAAACAGTTTGGCTTCAGCACTGCCATTCTGTGGAATTTTCTGCTCCTCTTTTGCCCTGTCTCAAAGTCGAGCTTGAGTTCCACTGGTGAGCTCACCAACATTTTCTGAATCCAGGTCTGTCTTTTCAGGTTCTTCTTCCCATTCCAGAGCTGTACAAGGATGCATCTGATCAAGGTTTTGGAGCTTCCACCAACAACCTCAAGGTCTGGGGACTTTGGTCTCATCAACACCTGGAAGATCCTATCAACATCAAGGAGAAGAGAGCTCTCAGTCTGGCCTATCATGCCTTTTACACTGTCTTTGGGTTCCAGGTGCTCTAAAAATCTTCACTGATCAAACACAGTCACATGGTACATCTACAAACAGGGAGGCATAAAGTCTTACCTTCTTTGCAAGCCGGTTCTTCAGGCTTGGGAGTTTGTGGCCCACCATCAATTGTTTCTACAAGTGGTTTACATTTCATCAGAGCACAATATTGTGGCATTCTCTTTGACCAGATCCAGGACAGATCCTCATGAATAGATGCCTCATAGGGAGGTCTTCCTGGACATTGTACTTCAGTGGGGTACTCCTCAGGAAGATCTTTTTACCTCCTCTCTGAAAAGACAACTTCCTCAGCTCTGTTCCAAAGTGCCAAGTCCTCTGACATGGAAAGTGGATGTCCTATGTTTGTTCGAAAAGGGGAGGTTTCGGTACACCTAACCCCCTCTTCCTGTGCAGTCAATGGTCCTGCAGAAAATCATGTGGGACAGGTCCGGAATCTCTTAGGAGCCTCCCTTTTGGCCCCCAGACAACACTGATTCCCCTTTTTATTTAATCTGGCTGGGGTAATCATCACACGTTACCTCACAGGATGGATCTTCTAACACAGGACATGGGATCTCTCATTCACTCTTATTTGCCCCCTCTTCAGTTGACTATATGGGTGATGGGGGTTTGATCCCTTTCAGACACCAGTTTTCTGAGGGCATGGTTTAGGTTTTGCAAAAAGCAGAAAACTCACTTCTAGAAAATCATATTTGACTAAATGAATGACATTTTCTGTCTGATGTCTTAAACATGACATGGACTCCTTTTCTAGGGTTATTCCTATGGTCCATTCTTATTTGTGTTAGTTGCGCAATTTTGTTCTGGCATATTCATCTATTAAAGCTCATCTGTTAGCCACATCTGCTTGTTTGCCTTTGAATCCACCCCCTTGCTTCTTGTTTTGAAGTCAAACTATTTTTGAAAGTCATCCTTCAAATTAGGCCCCCCAAGAAAGTTTATTCTTCCTTTTTGAGACCTTAGTTTTGTTCTCAAGAAATTAACTGTACTTGTTATGAGCCTGCAGCTTCCTCTTTGTTGCACTGTTCTGGGACAAAGGTGCTGTTAGTGGGGCTTACATTTTCTGGAGGGTCACTGAACTTCAGGCACTTATGGCAGTCCCCCCCCCCCTTTCTTCATAAAGACAGGGACTCTGTTCATCCTAATCCTTCCTTTATGCTCAAGGCGGTTAATTATTTGTCCTGAAACAAAGGATTCATCTTCCCTCTTATTCCCCTCTACACAGAATATTACTTAGACAACATGAAATATAGCAGGATGTTTGAACAACTTTGTTTCTTTTCATTCCAGGAAATTGGGTTTGGCTGTTTCTTAGCAAACTAGCTCCTCCTGGATCTCTAATGCCAATTATTTTTGCTACTCCTTTCATGGCTAAGCCAGTTCTTTTTGCTATTCCTTTCATGGCAAGCAGCTTTTTTCTTCTGTTCGTGGTCATTCTCCACAGCAGTTGCCTCTTCTAGTGCTTTTTTCAAGGGTCTGAGTACTAGATCCATTTTGGAAGCTGCTACTTGGTACATATTTAGTTGCTAAGCATTACAAGATTGATGCAATTTCTAGGGCCAGAGCTAGTTTTACCAGGACCATCCTTCATGGGTTCTTGGAGGGCTCGTCTGTGGCTTCCTCTTCCCATCACCTCTAGTAGCTTTTGTGTTCTCCTAGATGTAAATAATACTACCACAGTGATAAGGAAGGACATAGTGGAGTTGTGTAAGAACTTACTGTAACAGTAGATTCCCTACTTTACATTGTTGCAGTATTCTGTCCCTCCCTCCCCCTGTAATTCTCTGTTGCCTTCCATCTGAATGAGGAGTCTTTCTTTCTTCTTCCCTGCCTAGATGTCCATGCTTTTGCATTTCCTCTTGGGTTGCTATGGTTCTTCTGAAACAATTAATTTGGTAGGATTTGGTGCTTGCACAGCACATAATGTACCTTATAGCTTGAATATAGGGCATATATCTGACGTATGGCACTTGGAAGGCATAAAGGCTTTGTTATGCTAGCCAGGACTTCAACTACCCTCGGTAGGATATCCTAGCTGTCCTACTTTTCACTGTTGCAGTATTCTTTATATTTAGTGTCATGGTAACTTCTTACACAACCACAGTTTCTTCATGCTTTACAATGTTCCCTATGTTTGGATTTGATGATGTCAACAAGTATGTATGTAGTCTCAAAGTTGCAGACCTACACCAAACTGAGGTACATCTTCTTCATATGCATCTTGTTCCATCTGCCTTACCACCACCTGGGGATTCACTGACCCATCATGTTGAAATATTGCTTGTATTGGATTTTCCAGACTAAATTTTTCACTTTTCAGTTGGTCTAGCACGTTGATTTCTGTTTGTTTCATTTCTGCATTGCTAAACATCTTTTTATCAGTTACATTCCACTTTTGTCATCTCATTTTTTTATTGTGAAATTTGCCATATTTGAATATCTTTGCATGCATTTCCCTTCAAATATCATTGGCTCAAGATTTTTTTAAATAATCTTAACCTATTTTTTTGTTCTTTATCTTGTAGCATGTCCTCTGTCACTTTCTTCTCCATGTGGCCCAATATTTCTTTATCTAGGTAATGCTTTTCTGTGTTTTGTTGCATTAAGGATCTTAAATTATTGTCTGTAGCTCTTAACATTTTGTTCTTATGCAAGTATTTTTCTTTTCTCCATTTCCTTTCTCACACTTGCTAAATCTCTTCTGTGTGGAAATTCTGGGTTTGTTGCATAATGGTAACACTACATAGCATCTTTCTTATCTGTAACGGTCCATTTTAGTGTCTTGTGCCTCTTGGCCTATATTTTTATTTATTTTTTGTGGACTGTCTTTTCCCTGTACTGCAAGGGGCAGCAGCAAGGCCTACCCTGTGGCAGTAGGATTGTTTCAGTGTTCTCAGAAGTCTACAATGTCTTTTTTTCCCAGTCCCAGCATCAAAGCATACAGAAGGAGTGGACACTTTTTTATCCTGGGATACGTGTACCCAGACTTCTTTTTTTTTGTTTGCTGTACCATTCACCATGATGCATAAAATACAGTCTACATATTAGTTTCACATTGGTGATATTTTAAAGATGAAGTCAACTACAGCAGTACTACTTTCCTTTTGTTGCTGATTCCATCTTATCATTTGGAGCTATTTCTCCTTTTGCAAATATTCTGGTGCTTAGTGAAGAAGCTTGGCCTCCAGGTGAAATATGCCACCTATCCAGAATTCTAGCTGGAGAGCAAGGAAGTACTGGTGCTGGTGTGTCTGCTCTCTAGGGAGATACCATGTCTGTTTGCTCACTTGATAGACCACTGCTTGAGGGAGGTTATGGTCTTCTTCAAATGGTTCAGTGACAATTATATCAGGAAACAGCTGTGGCATTATGCAAGTCATGAACTTCAGTCTTGGCTGACCCCTGCATTCCACCCCCATTCTGGTCCATAGAGGAGCCATCTACAGCTTCTTTGACCTATATACAGAATAGCATGGAAGAATGGCACAGATATATCTAGATCATGTGCAGGTCCTGGTCCACTGGTCTCTAGGAGATGTTGATTGTGGTGTGTTATGAGCAAAACCACATAGGTGTCTTGGAAGAGTCCTTCCTTCATCTAAGAGGTAGTGGGGCGAGTTCAGGGACATGAGGCTATTTATTACCTTTTGAGAGACAGAGAACTTGTGAATATCCAATGCTATACATGGGCCATTGCTTACCATCTCCATTTGTGAGTGACTCAGACCCCATGACCTGTATATCCCACCCTGCTGCCCTGTCTTCCATGATCCTTGTACCTCTGTCCACTGCTATTCCTGCATTATGCTTGCTCTTCTAGTCCCCTTGGGGTTTATGGGTTCCCACTGGTGTCCTGCTTATAACTTCCATCCCTTTGTACTGTTTGGTCACTGGTATAGTGCAGCTGTATAGATTGAGTTGTAGTATGGGCCACTTTCATCTTTATGAGCATTACTGCCCATGACTGCCACCACATGCTGGTACCATGTGGTCTTTTGGTCCTCTTTGGCACAATCCTTGCTGTGGCATTATGGTGTCTCTTTCTCCCTGTGATTCACCAATACTATGCAAACCCAGTTTTCTGTCCCACCCTGACAACAGTATACTAGGTTGTTTCTCCTGCCTAGCTCTTTACCTGTGTTTTTCCCTTCTCTGGTGTGGTCACAGAGCTTGTTTGTCTGTTATTGAGCAGTGGGGCATTGCTGTGTACAGCTTCCATTGGCATTTGTAGTTGTAGATGATGCCTGCATTTCATGCCAGTGGGGGGTGGGGGATCACTGCCCCCGTTGGTGGACTGCTGTAGTTTTACATGTTTGGCTTTCCAGAAGTGGCCACCCCTGGTATCTGGTGCATGCCCTTTTACCATCCTGCAGAGTTATGTTCCTGTGCTGACTGTATGCATCCTGTTGGCCTGTGGGGTACAGAATTATCCACTCTGTTATAAATCCCTCTTCTTATGCGTCACCAGTCTCAAATGTTGTGAAGTTTGCACACTTGTGTTTTCCATCTTAAAGGTTGTACTAGCTTGAACTTGTGATCCTGGTGTGTCATGGTTACACTTTTTTATCTGTTTGACTGTGGGGAGCTACACTGTATGTGGATGTTTTGTCCCAGTTTGCTGTGGATTTACTGGTGCTTCACTCCTTTGGGTTACTGCACTATTTATGGGCATTTCAGCCTGAGTCTTGAGTGTGCAGTTGGATACCTACTTCAGGACACTATACTTTTGGACTATGTTGTACTGCTTTCTACAATATGTCTGTCTCCTGCATCCACCTACAGTCACATGATTGGCCTGCTTTCCTCCTCCTCCTACAGCTGTCCTATGAAGATTGCAGACATGGGTCTCCATGGAAAAGAACTGCTTATCTTGATTTGAGCGCTCACTATTCCCTGTTTATTCTTCAGGGAGCTGCATGTCTGCAAGTGCTGTGCTTCCATTTGTGGTTTTGAATACTTCAGAGAGTGGTGTTTTTACTGCGTATTATTTTTTTATACTTTTGCCATGTTTTGGTGCAATTGTTAGTGTTGCCTCCATTTCCATTTAATTGGTCCATTACCCACTTACCTATGGAGTTACAGAGCTTCACTCACATTTGCAGTTATCTGGTCACTTTCTACTGCTTGCTGGATTATTCTTTCTTTACTGTTTACAGGTTTTTGTTTGTTAATATGGGTGATTGTCACATTTTGCCTTTCATCCAGTTCACTTGTTTTGTAATTGTAACATTGTAAGTTGTCTGCTTCATCCAGTGCAACCAAGTTGCTTGAATTGTTTTACCTCTATCCACTAGTAGAACACCCCAGTCCTACAACTTACTTCACTGTCACTCACCTATTTTGCCCATCACCTAGTGCCTTACCTTTTCATACATGTGCTGTCTTATATTTTAACTTGTTAAAACACTTGTAATATATGGAGTGCGCTGATTATGTTCTGATATTCTGAAAAAGACAAATCATTTAAGTGCTAAAGTGAAGTGAGACCTGACCTTCACAAATATTAAGCACCCCCTGCTCAAATTGTTAATGTCAGGTCCTTTGCTAGGCAGTAAAATCTGCCAGTACCGATCAGAAAATAAAGGACAGAGGGTGGAGCCTAGATGGCCAACTGAGAGCAGTGAATTTTGAGAGATCCATAAACTAGTATAATAATAAGAAAATTTTTATTTTTAAGTTTAAAACATCAGAAATCTATAGATAAACTACATAAATGTCAATTTTGGTGGAGATGTCCAGAATTTTCCTGTCTAGTAACTTGGAGATATATTTAGTCACCGAATATGAACAACTAAAGAAATTTTCATTCAGATGCTGCTTTGAAAAAAGAACTGCAGTTGATGGCATCTACCTTACAGGAACCATTTTTGAAGATGGATGGCTTTAAAAATGACTTAGAAAACCTCAAATTAAATTCTCAAAAACAGACTGATACTCTTAAGGAACTACTACAGCAACACCATACAAAAATAACAAATATAGACACTTCTCTAAATGACATTGAAGAGAGACTCAAAGAGGAATTCCAAAAAGAATTTCTGCTTAAACAGAATACAAGGCTGCTTAACAAAATAGATGACTTAGAAAACAGGGAAAGGAGAAACACTGAAGGAGAAGACATTATTTCATTCTTAACCTGGATTCCTGAATTTTTAACTTGAAAGTGGGACTTTCATTTGGAATTGAAAGGGCACATAGAACACTGAGGAAACCTGCTTCTAACTCAACAAATACTCCACCTAGATCCATAGTTATAAAATTTCTTTCATTTCTGGACAAGGAACTAATATTAAAATCTGCTTGGAGAAAATCACCCTTAAAATACAATCAAAGCCTTATAAGGTTTGGCTATGATTATTCTTCCAGAATGTTAGAACAAAGGAAAATGTCTGGACAATAATAAAACTGTTGAAACAAAACAACATTAAAGCACAGCTGGCCTTTCCAGCCAAGAGAAAAATATTTTTTGCCAATGAGATGAGAACCTTTAATGACTTAGAAGAAGCTACTATATTCATCAAAAACAGCAACATAGTGTCTGTCCCAGATGGAATGGATGGCCCCTACTCTTCCTTGGACTGATGTTAGAAAGAAGAAACAAAAAACTGATTCCAAGATAGCTGTCCCAAAAATAACTACATCTCTCAAAGTATCAACTGATATGGTACATCACTTGTCATCTGTTTTTATTTAAAAAAAAAAAAAAGGAGGGATTCTTAAACAACTGAGAAACAGTAATGATTTATTCAGACTGTTCAGTCCAATAATTCTTCACAAACAAAGGTAGGTCAAGATGGGTTACTATTTACATTATATATAAGCCAAACAAGCAACATATAATACAAACATAGACATTCCTATTCCCCTACTTGAACTCAATGAATACTTATTTTGATAATTTTCATTGATCTTACTTATAATAATTTAAGTAATTAAGTAATTCAACAAGGTACCATTCATCAGAGTTCAGACTCAAATGTAACAAATTAACATCATGTATAATAGCAGTAACAGTAGAGTGTTTTGAAAAAAAAATATGCTGTCATGGAGACTAATGCCATCTTCAGTTAAAGTATGATCTAGAAATGTCATTTATATCCTGGTTAAATAATAGTAGCAAGCTCTTAGTATGGTTAACAATTTTATGGAAAACAAATGTGATTAACTCAGAAATCATTTATAAGTATGACCATAAAGAAGGCCTTATGGCATTCCTAATAGTTAAATATTATAACAGAATATGGACCCTAGCCAATCTGTACTGGTTCCCATGCATTGAATCAGGAACTCTTAAAAAAAACTTGGATTTCATTTCCAATAATTATAAAGGCAACTTAATATTATATATTATATATATGTATCAAAAGCTTTAAACAAGTGGGTAGAATTATTTCATCTTGTAGGTACTTTCAGATTTAAAGAAGATAAATCTTTGTTGTTTTCCCATCAAGATCACAGATTTGGTACCAAAACTAGAATAGATAAAACATTTGCTGCCCATGAATTACATTCTAAAATCATTAATTTCTCAATCACTCCCTGCCCCTTTTTAGACCACAATTCATTGATACTAAAACTTAAAAATGGGTACAAACCATTCATCTTTAACTCCAGAATTCCAGCATATATAACTAAAATTAAAGAGTTCAAACCCTGGTTATTATTTGAATTACAGTTCTTAGATATTAATTACACCACAGAGATAAATAAAATAATGACATGGGACTCATTAAAAGATTACATATATGGTAAAACCCTAACTTGGTATAAAAAAAAAATCAGAGAATGGGATTCTGAATTATTAGATCTACAATCCAAACTTTTTTCAGTAAAAGCTGAAAAAAATCAAAATCATTTGGAGATGAAAAAGAAAGTAGAAGTATTAAACAATAAATACAATGGAATTCTAACAAAACTAGTTTAGCTTTAGAAAAACGAAAAATTAATACCTTGGCCACTTCTCCCAAATATCTACATAATTTATCCACAAGAATCAAAATACAATCAAAAGCTAATGACATTAAAAGTATATTCCATGAAAAGAAAGGGAAAAATGGCTTGGATATAGGTGACATTCTTGATGCCTATAGAAATCACTATATGGAACATTTCCAAAAAGAAAATATACATATTGATTAATTAAATCTAGATGAAAAATGTTATAAAAAAAACAGAAAAATTAAAACTAGATCTGCAAGCACCCATATCCTACAACTAAATTACAGATACAATAAAAGAGGGTAAAATAATAAATCTCCCGGTATAGATGGCACAATTATGGAAATATATAAACTTTTTCCTTCAAAGATACTATCCCTCTTTCATAAAACACTATTAGAAATTCAGTCACAAGCTTTAATACCACCCTCTTGGAGATATTCCTTAATCACACCAATCCTAAAGGAAAACAAATCCCCAAACCTCTGTACCTCATATAGACCTATACCATTATTAAATAATGACTACAAGAAATTTATGACAATATTAACTAACAGAATGAAAATACCACTATTCAAAACAGTAAATAATGATCAAACTGGATTTATATATCCTAAACACACACATGACAATATTAAAAGGGTAATTTCTCTTATAGATTATATATAGAGAAAGCCTTTGATTCCCTAAATTTGGACAATTTATTAAAAATTCTGGTTCCTCCTTCCTTTGTTCATTTATTAAAGAGTATATATATAAATAATTTCGCGTATGTTAAGCTAGGTTCTTTCACCTCTGAATCTATACATGTAACAAAGGCTACTAAACAAGGATGTCCCATGTCACTGATTCTGTTTGCTTTGGCTATTGAAATATTGGCAGATTCAGTACTTAACAATAGAAAAATCAAAGGAGTAGATGTTTATGAATGATACAATTCTAAAGTAATGTTCTTTGCTGATGACATTTTAACATTATACAATACAAAAGAGACATTAGAAGAATTAGATATTTTAATTGACACATTTTACAGGATTTCAGGACTCCATTTCAATAAATTAAAATTTTTATTTTTAAATAAAAAAAAAAAAAGAATTTCAAACAAAGGGGAATCACATTATAGGGAAACAAGAATCTACCTTAAAATATCTAGGAATTGAGTTATGCAAGAATAATAATGAATTAGTCTGAAAAACAATTAAAATCTCTGTGGGAAATTGGAACAAAATAATATTAACATTTGAAGGTAGACTACAGTTAATAAAAATGGTTTTACTACCCAAGATTCTATATATAGCTTTGGCAATACAACTGTTACCAGAAAGGAAGGAATAAATTCATGCCTAATAAAATTTTGATGGTTTCCCAAATGAAACAGAATAGCTTTAATACATCATATCAAACCATGGAAACAGGGAGGATTAAACTTTCCTAATATAGAAACCTATATAAAAGCATCAATATCTAGAACATTCTCAGACTGGATAAGTCCAAATTATTCTGCAAATTGGAAATAATTACAAACTAATATCAATAAATTAATTTGATTTAAAAAAAAGTTTCAAATAGATAAAAACAATTTGCCATGGCATATATGCATTAGTATGCAATATAACATAACTAAGCACACTAAAACTCCTATGATTATTATAGGCTCATAGGTAGGTACTAGGCTATTGGCCCTAGGGCCTATATAAGCCTAGCCAAAAAGGTACCCTGGCTTTCACCACCCAAGAAAATTATTTTCCTGTGCCCCTGTCGAGCAGAGCCACAAAGGTGATCCCCGGGGTGAATTTTCTATTTCCCATTCAATCATCAAGATTTTTCTTGAAGAGTGCTAATGAGGAGCTTTGTTTGATATAGATAGATAGTTTGTCCCAGAGTATGGGAGGTCTCTGGGACAGGATTCCATCCCTCCAGCATGTTTTATTTATTGTGGTGACAAGGTTTGGGTCCCTGGAGCATGTAGCTTGGAGGGATTGGGATTTCTTTAAGTGGAGCATGTGCAACAGCTCTGGGTTTGACATAGCTTTGTATGTTAGGCAGAGATCACCTCTGAGTAGGTGATATGTGATGAAGTAAAGCTGAAGTTTTTTGAGATGGTCTGCATAGGGCATCTGTTTGAGGCCAGTAATCCTCTTTGTGAGGTATTTCTGCAGCCTTTTCAGTTGTATATGTCTTGTGAGGTACATACCAAAAGGGGCATTGTACTCTTTAATGAGTGCTGAGTAGAGGGGAACAGTGACCTCTTTTTTTCCTGGATGAGAAACCTTTTGTGATTAGGCGTGCCATGTAGAAGGATTTCCTGACTGCTGTGGTGATGTGATTATCAAAGGAGAGACTACTGTCCACCTGTGTCCCAAGGTCTCTTATCACACTTTTGGTGTTAAGTAGACTACCACCTATGTGGTAGCTCATGAGTACAGAGTTTTTACCAAAGGGGATGACAGTGTACTTTTTGGCATTGAACTTGAGGCCATAGCTTTGACACCAGGCATCTGTCTCAGTGAGGCCCTTTTGTAGGACGTTCACATAGTTAGGAGTTTTGATTATGGGTCCTAGTTTGCACTCATCTGTGAACTTTGTTAGCCAAAGACCTTTTGTGTTAGCCTGTAGTTCAGAAAAGTATATACCAAACAGGAGAGGACCCAGGACTGAACCCTGTAGTACTCCACTTGTCACTGGTCTGAAGTCAGGTTTGGAGTCTGCTACTTTCACAGTCTGTAGGTTCTGTCAGTAAGCCAGTTGGCAAACCCATCTTGTGACATAGTGATTTATACCTAGTTTTGTGAGTTTATCTATAATTCCAGAATGGGGGATGGTGTCAAAAGCCTTGGCGAGATCTAGATAGGCTGTGTGAACCACCTTACCCTCATCTACAGCTTTGGTGACTGCTTCAAAGAAGTCTATCAGGTTTAGGAGACATGATCTGCCTTTTACAAACCTAAACTGGGTGGGGTCCAGAGTTTGGAGATTACCAATGTCTTTGTTTATAAGTTCTATGATGATACATTCCATGGCCTTACAGACCAGGCTCGTTAGGCTAATGGGGTGGTAGTTCCTGGTGGTCTGTGGTGGCCCCCCCTTTATGGAGTGGGATAACTGTCACTGTGTGCCATTCAGTGGGCACAAAGCCTGAGGTGAGGCTATGATTGAACATGGTACTTAGTTGGGGTGCCAATTCATTCTTTAGTTCATGTAGAATGCAGCCTGGGATGTTGTCAGGTCCCATGGATGCTGTGTTTTTGGCTTTGGAGAGTGTGGTTTTTACCTGTGCAGCTATGATTACAGGAACTCTGCATTCTTCCAGTATAGAGATGGGCCTTTTAGGAGGTGAGAGGGAGGTAACGTTAGCACTGAACCTATCTGCCAGGGTGTTGGCAATATCAGTTGGTTCTGTATATTTAGTGCCATTGTGCTGTAACTCAGAGCAGGTCTGAGTGTTGCCACTGAGATTCTTGACATAGCTATAGAATGCTTTGTGGTTGTCTTTAGAATTAGTGGCGATTTTGTTTTCATAACTAGCTTTGGAAGATTTTATGAGGGATCTCAGCTTCTTACGGAGGCTGATCAGGGAGTTCCTCCAATCATGGGATTTTACTCTCTTTTGCAACAGTTTCTTCTGTTGTAGAGTTTATTTATGGCAGGGGACCACCAGACTGGCTTCCTTTTTTGGAGGATAGCATCTTGGTTCTGTTAGGGATAGGACAATCCATGCACTCGTGTAAGTGCTTATAAAGTGCATTTGTGTAGGATTCAGCAGTCGTACCTCTATTGTCCATCTGCATGGGTGTCGTGAAGTTTGCCACTTTTGTCTTAAGAAGAGTGACGTTGGTTTTGGAGAAATATTTTACGGTGGTTTCCTAATGGGGGGGGTGGATGTCTAGGGTGATTAGCCTGTGGTTGGATCTGACCAACGAGGAATTGACCTCTGGTGCAGAACACTGGTTGCCCATGTTGGTAAACACCAGGAAAAGGATATTGCTGCCCCTGGTGGGGGTGTGGATGAGTTGATCCAAGGCATTGGAATTTATGAATTCCAGAAAACGTTGAGCAAAAGAGTTGGTGCATGAGTAGTTTTCTTAATTAATGGTGGGGTAGTTGAAATCACCCATTATTAGGGTGTTGGGTTGTACCCAAATATTTTCCATTGTATCAAGAAATGAGAAGTGGGAATCCTGGGGCATGGTGGGGCATCTGTAGCAAGTTATCATTTGTATTGCTGTCTTGCCCAGAGTTAGTTGCACTTGGATAATCTCGGATGCATTATGCTGAGCAACTAGCCTGGAGTTGTGGATTGACTCGTTTAGGAAAATTATTAATGGAAATATAGATTTAAAAATCTGGTTTGATCTTTTAACACAATTTATAGTTACAAAGAGCTATCCACATAAAATATATAGAGAAATAATTCCTGGGAACAGAAAGGATTTGTTTGTTGGTTTTAGTGAATCAAAGAACTAAAATTTCTAGATATTCAAACTATAGAAACATATAAAACTCCACAACAAGATTGGCTAACTATGCAAAACATTCTGATGTATTCGCAAGATTTATGCAGAATAATTAGAAATTCTTCATTTAAAGAAATACCTAAACTTACGAAATACCTATATGAAATCATATATAATGATTATGACATGGGAAATAGTATTTCAAATTTTTACAAGATATTGATAAATTATAATACAACACCCACATCCTCATACTGGAATTATATAACAAAAGGACACTCATTACAGCTAACTGAAGAAATTAAATCAAATATTTTAATATCAATAAAACATACAACCTTTATGCAATACTGGAAAGTTTTTAATTGGAAATGCTTGCACAGAGCATTCTTAACTCTAGATAGAATTACTAAAATTAATTCTTCCACAAAGGAAGTATTGGAGGTATGAACAAATACACAATGCAGATTGGAATCACATTTTTTTGACTGTGTTAAAATTAAGCCTTTTTGGAATGGTATTAAAAACTTTTTACAAGCTTTATTTAATGAATTGTTTAACTTATCTAAAGCTCTAGTATTATTAAATATGTACGAAGGTCCTCATTTGAATGAGGCAAATATGTATCTAGTTTGGATAATACTTGCAATCTCAAGGAAGTATATAACAAGAAGATGGAATACAAACACAATACCAACTTTTGGAAGACTTCTACAGCCTACTAAAGACCACAGCATTGTTGGAAATTAAAATTAAAGAATTAAGGATTCATCCTAAGCCATTTATTAATCCATGGAAAAAAAGTCTTATCATTGATTAACACTTTACAGTAACTGAACAGATGCACTCTGATAACTGGATTGTTATACGTATAATGTAATTGTATATATTGAGCTGTGTTATAGTGTCAGGCTGATGTAAATAGTGTACAGAGTTATTAAGATGTTATATACAAATACTATGGAATTTATTCAACTGTATTTGAAAAATAAAAAAAAAATTGAGGAAAAAAGAAAATTGACTGCAGCAGAGTAAAATATTTATTTGTACCTGCTGTGCTTTAGCAATGTGACCTGACTTCCTGTTATAAACTTAGAACTTTACTAGAATAAAAGGATGCATTCACCTACATTTTCTAAAGGATGCAAAATCTGAAACCTAAGTGTATGTCACTATTCATTGACTTCAATCCTCTGTGAATTGTCTGAAAACCATGGACTTTATGAGGAACAGACCAAACAAAAGAGGCAAAAATCTAAACATTCTGTGGAAATCTGGACAGTTAGGACGTTTGAAAGGTGAGTGTAAGGAACTGCATCTTAAACAGTCAGCTTAAAGGAATATTTCAGATCAACGGGCTAAATAGAACAAATTGTAAAACAATAAAAACTCACTTATTTTAATCCAAATAGAGCTTTTGGGAATAATTCCTTCATCAATGCATATAACACAGTTCATATACAGAGCTGTTAAGTAAAGCACATGAGCTTATCGCTCTGTATGAGCTCAGCGTGTTATACAGAGAACCTAAAGTTTAAAGACAGAGCAACACACATAAAATGTACATTCAGAAGTAACTTTAAAAGCACAACAGATGCAGGCACTATCAACCTTCACTTCAGTTTCATTTGCTTTTGTTTTAATAGAGGTTTTGAACTAACTGTAGCATTTAATCCAGGTGCAAAGTCAGAGTGCAGTTTTAAAATCCACCCATATTCAGCTAGTTCAGTGGCATTTAGAACATCACCACCTCTTATGTTAAAAATATCCTTTGTATCGCTCTAAATTTAAATGCATAGTCTGTACTATTGATATGAATGCAGTCAAGGAATTAGTAAGTATATTCATTCTAATTTCTGAAAGATGTTCAGAAATTCTTTCCTTAAATTTTCTGTTACATTTACCTATATAGAGACTAGTGCATACAGTGCACACAGCTAAATAAACCAGATTTTCTGTATTTCAAGTAACAAAGCAATCAAATTTATAAATACGCTTGTTCGTGGATGCTGAAAAGTAGCAGAAGGATCAATCTGTTTAGAAAAACATAATTATAGCATGGAACAGTACCTTTTCTTTTAATTCTAGTGGATTGGTCCTTCTTTTCATGCATTTCTTTTTAGTAAATTTTCTGTTTCAGGTTAGGGCATTTCTTAAAAGTAAAACTAGGAGCTGCACATATTATTTTACCCAGCTCTGGCATAGCAGTTACTATGCCCCAATGTGTCTGTATAATATCAGTAACACCACTGGTATTAACACTATATTTCATGAGGTACCTAAATTTAGTGTTGTTATTACAACTTTGGTTAGTCTGTGGATGTTCTGATGAAAAATATGGTTTAGCTCTACCCATCTCTTTCATTAGTTACATAGTTAAAAAGTTCTTCATCATAGCCTGTCATCTGAAATTCTTAACATATCCAACTGCTGGTTACATAATGTTGCATCTGTAGTCAGTCTACCTACTCTTCCCTTTAAAAACATGACCAGGATGCATACTGCAACTGGAGAAATCTGCCAGGCTGACCTTCCTTCCTATAGATATTTGTTGAAATCAGCCCATCAATATTGCAAGTGCTATATCCAAAAAACAAATCTCTCTTCCAGAATATTTCAACTTAAATCTCAGAAAATTTGTAGTAGTTTACAAGAATCAAACATATCCTTGTAGTTCAGTTTTATTACCCCTCCAAACCAAAATAATATTGTCAACAAAGTGTTTACAAAATAGAATTTTTATCAGTATACTTGTTTGTTGAACCAAATACATGCATACTTTCCCATTCATATAGGGCTGTGTTATCATAAGTATTTGCTATTAGTGTACCCATAGCAACACCCGATACTTGATGGTAGAGCTGCTCTCCCAATAGGAAAACATTACTTGTTAGTACAACGTGTAAGTGCAAAAATCATTTCCAGTTTCCCATTTGTGAATGCAGTATTCTTACATAAATATTCTCTCATAGGTAGGTATTAGGCTATCGGCCCAAGGGGCTACGTAAGCCTAGCCTACAAGTTTCTCTGGCTTATGCCATCCAAGAAAGTTATTTTCCTGTGCCACTGTTGAGCAGAGACACAGAAGTGATCCCCAGGGTGTATTTCCTATTTCCCCATCCACTCATCAAGATTTTTCTTGAAGAGTGCTAATGAAGAACTTTGATTGACATAGATGGGTAGCCTGTTCCAGAGTATGGGAAGTCTCTGGGACAGGAATCTATCCCTCCAGCATGTCCTGTTTATTGTGGTGACAAGGTTTAGGTCCCTAGAGAATGTAGCTCGGATGGATTGGGATTTCTTTAGGCGTAGCATGTCCAACAGTTCTGGGTTTGACATAGCTTTATATGTTAGGTAAAGATCACTTCGGAGTAGGCGGTATGCTACGGAGTAAAGCTGGAGTTTTTTGAGGCGGTCAGTGTAGGGCATTTGTTTGAGGCCAGTAATCATCTTTGTGAAACGCCAGTCTCAGGCTCATACTAATACACAGCAAACTGGAAACAAAACAATATGAGTAAATGAGCTACAACTTATAAACTGGGAACAGGTTTATAATCAGCATTATCTGATGGCTACAACAAAGTAACCCCAATTCAAAACTGGCTTTTCTTATTCCACTAATAGAATCTCAGGTGAAAGTGTTCTTTGGTTTGACATTAATCTAAAAAAAAATTAAAAAACACAGATAAACGTTGGCTAAAAAGTAAGAAGGAGAACAATCAAAGTAAACTAGAAAACTTCCACAGATTGAGAAAGATCACCAGAATAAAAAAAAACAAACAATAAGGCCAACATTACCTACCTGTGTTCACTAAAGACTAAACTACTGAAGGAGCCTAGACAGTTCTGGCAAGGAGTCTTCATCCAGTTCTTACTCTACTTATTAGTTCTTGCTCTAAGGTCATTCACCTTTTCTTGCTTGTTCTCATTCTGTCATGCTGTAAAAATAAATACATTTTTCCTCTTTTTCTCACTATCAGAAATCTTTTACTGAACCCAGTATCACAAAATAGCCTAGTGCGAAAACAGGTACCTGAAAATCACCACATTTACACTCAAAGCACAAGTTTGACAGAAGATTTCAGTGAATTAACAGAGAAAAATCAAATTTGCTCAATACATCTGTGAACAAATCTGAAACTACCAGCTGTACAAAAAAAAAAAATAAATAAAAAATAACAGAAAATAGCAGATGAGACTGAAGAATAAGTATTCATCCAAATTAACTTGAATAGCAGGAAACTTCTTTAAAATGTCAAACAGTGGCAGTAGTCAATAATCCAGCTAACTAATTTGCACAGCAGTCTAACACTTGCAAACTAATCTATGTACACTAAAGCTCTGATTCGTGAAAATAATTTTATGAAGTAGCAAAGACATGCAGAAGAAGGGGACCTGAGGGACAAAGTACACTGATCGTCACAAATTAGCTATTGGACGATTTTTTTTTCACTGATTACTGACAAGGCAACAGAAAGGGTAGCTACAGGCACCATTGGAGTGGCCAGCTTTGAAAACCACCAGATATTGGAGGGAAGTTAAGGAAATAAGGACTGAAAGACTGAATATGGGTGAACCATGACTTTTGTAGGGCCCTTCCTGGCTCAGTCTCAACCCCCGTCACGAGTTGGCAGCCAATTGCTGCACTATTTACAACACCCAGATCTAACAGGGAAAACCTCTGCCTGCAGGTCTTGGTTGGTGACTGAACTGAATTGCCGTGAAAAAAACAGAAGCATTTGTGACTTTTTCCACGGCATTTCGGCATGATTGAAAAGTGGGACTTTTAAAGTCCCACTGATTTACAGAGCAAGCAATGGGATGAGGTTTCTCAACTCGTGAGTGTCCCGCTGACAACGGGACAGGTGGCAACTGTAATCCTAAGTGATTTACCAGACAATCAAATATTTTTTGAGAGGGCAAAAATATTAGACAAAAATCAGGGACATTTTGCAAAATCAAGGACAGTTGAGAGTGAGTAAAGTTAAGGCAACAGGTATTACTGCTGCTTTTATTTGTAAATGCATATTTTTCTTTATATTATTCATGCCCAAGATAATTAAGTCCTGCTAATAACCCTCAAAGCACTATATGCTCCAAACTGAGTTAACCTATATGAATATTTAACAATAGTAATGTTTGAATTGCTAATTATATAATTTTAGCCAAGGCCAACATCCTGTTGAACATATTTAATTGTAAAATCACTTAGTAGGCTATAAATGTCTTACTTTTAATATAATTATTGAATGTAATTTATATCTCCTGTTATTTAGAAGGTACCTTTCTCTCTTGCAGCAAACTTTTTGCTCTGTAGAGTCAAGTGAAGTAATTACATAGCATGACAGTTGCTGCAAAAATTGCTTTGTCACAATAAAAGCAATTTGGCGTTTTCCCATACTGTACTGGTCTTTAGTGTGATTGCCTCTCCATGATTTGTGCCTTGGAGATGTGAACACTTTGTATAGCATCAAATAAGATTGAAATAGCTATCAGAATTTACCCCAAACTTCATCTCAAGTAGACAGTTGTCCTTTATGGATAAATGTTGATCAGCAGACAACACTTCCAGCGAGTGCTGAATTATCAACAGAAAAGATGTGAAATGAGTTTTGCCGAACCTTGAAGGTAATTTTTTTGCATGGGGTCAAGCCTTTGTGCCCCCATATGGTTGGGTCACCCCCACACTCACCCCATACTTTAATATAACTAATCTGAGGTCACACAACAGTGGAGAAGAAAGAAAATGTCACTGTCTGCGAAAGTTGTTTCATTCCTTTTTGTTCGATTTTCCAGCATTCTTTGAAAATGCTGTCAGTCAAACAGCAGGCACCCATCCTTTACATATAGGGCACTGTTTGCATACATGCTTTGTTGGGTAAGTATTGCCCATGCTTTTAATTTCTGCTTTGATAGGACTGGGAAGCTGGTGAGTTTTTGTCTTTTCCAATCCATTGTAACTTAGTCAGGTCCAGCCCCCATCAGAAAGATATTATTTGGTTGATGTATCGACATTTTGGTTATCTTTTTTGTGGCATAGTGCAGTATGTAATGCACAACTCTATTTTGCAGTAATGGCAATAAATGTAACTCACCAGATTCACAGGCTTTGGTTTGATTCTTTAATTCAAAACATAAGCATCCATACCCCCAGACAATCCAGTGCGATCTTAACATTTCAGAGAATGCTGAAATACCATTTGCAGAATTACACTACTAAATGGTATTGTTTTATTAGAGTAGTTTTTTAAGCTAAAAACCATGTCTGTGTCTAATATACATGTTGTAGAGATCCCTCAAAACCATCCTGTCTTGCAGTATAAATAAGTTGGGGCCATGGTGTTCTGCTCTGTCTAGGAGCGGAGACAGAACCACAGACAAGACATGAGGAAATTAATATGAGGCCAAATTGTAAAGAAAGTTATTGGCAAGAACAGTGTTATGTGTGTGAAACTTCCTTACTTGTTCTAATTTTGCTAATGCTGTTTTTTTCCCAGCCAGTTCAAGCTTGCTAATTACCATGTTTTTACACATTCATTAAATAGCCCTTGACAGTGACCTTTTCATTCATGTCAGCAGTAAGAGTCCTGGAGCAGAGAAGAAAAGAGAGTGTCTACCACAGCACTTGTGATTATATACCTTTGTAAGTGATGCTGCTATGACCACTGAATGTAGTACACATGAAAGTGCCACTTATTTTCATGCCTGTGTCCTGTTACATTAATACTTCTTCAGTACCCACCCATTTACACCTGTCATTGTTTATTATGAGGCAGCACCGACTTCCATTTATTCTTTCCGGAATACATAAAAGCTGACTTACAGCTGCTCAATACTCGAGTCTGCTGCTGTTCAAATCCTGGTCCCCAACTCCAGCATCAAAGACATCACTGCCTGGTCAATGCTCCTATAAAAGGATAGCATCATGTTTGCATGGGGTAAACAGTAAAACTTTCTGGAATACAGTTAAGGTGATCTTACTGTTTGGCAGTTGCTGAACTGCTGCCACTAGAAAACTAGAACCAGGACAAAAAAGGTATGTCACACAGCCTTCTACTATTTCATATATGTTTCTGTATTAAATCTGTTAAAATGAATGGTTGCAAGACTTACATACAGTTGGACAGAAATAAGGGATACCAGAATATAAATCTGAGTACATAAATGCATGCAAAACTACTGATGAAAAAATGTTCCACTGAATTCTTCCAAGTATCACACATTCCTTGCTGGCCCTCCTGTTATGATCTTGCAGTCATCCTTCTGTTAAATACCCCATGGCATCATTAAAAACTTATTTTATTCATTTTATATCCTCCAGACAATCCAGTGGGATCCTGGCATTTCATAGAAAGCTGAAATACCATTTGTAAAATTTCACTTACTAAATGGTATTTTGACATTTCGCAGACTCAGCAGACACAGAAACAAAGGTAAGCTGCAACTTCTTTTTTTGCAAGACAACAACCTCTGCTCTGTCCGTATGGATGGCTTCTGTCTTATGTAAATACTACAGTTCAAGGGGTGTACATCCATGTTAAGTGTTTCTTCTTCCCCAAGGTTGTGTAATCATGGAATTATGATAGATAAGTAAGGGGGCTGTGAGGAAACTCCTCCATACTGGGGAAGGTAGATTGCCCTAATGCAAAAATAGTTTTTAGTTGCCAGTATATTGCTATTGTCAGATGCAGAAAACTATAATTTGGCAACTCCATTTCTGTTAGTATTGTTTCAATGAAATGGCATAACTGCTAATATTGTCTTGAGGTACATCACATGCTTTCTGCAACTGTACTTCTTAAGTTCATTTAAAGCTGCCCTATTTAGTTTCTGTAGCCGTATCAGTATTTTATTCAGAGGGAAGATTACCTCTGCCTTCCTGGAGTCCACACTCCTTGCTGTCCTGTGGGTTTGACACTACAGTGCCAAACTGCAGTGAATGATTTAACCTAGCAGTGATAAGACAGAGCCTTTTCTTCCTTCCTTCTCTGTGTTCACAAGGCAACTGTTGTAGCATGCTTATTCTATTACTCCTTATACCAAGGGGCAAATTTGGGATTTGTTTTCATAAAATCCCAGATGTAGCTTATCTGGCCTTCATAAAATCCCAGATGTAACTTCTCTGGCCAAGCTGAACAAGCTTCTCTAAATGATAAAGTACTGCCCCCCCCCCCCACACACACACACATATATGTGTTAGATAAGCCAGTTGTGATGCAATTAATCTAATAATTCTGATCTTCTAGCACTTTATCATATAAGGCCCAAGCATGTTAAACATCATTTGTCCCAGAAGCAAGCCCTCTAATTACCCATCTTGTCTCAGGCATTTCACTTACTGATCCTTCTTCAGTACTGTTTACCATCTGTCACTTAATTGTCTCAGCGCCTTACCTGCTTCATTTCTTTTAGCGGTTCTCTGTTCTAAGATACATAGTTTTCAAAATTTTGTGATGTGATTTACAGTTCTATAGCAAAACATCAGATTGTCTGGGTTGTGAAAATCACCACTTTTCCAGCAGATGGCACTAAAACATTATGTGAACAAAAACCCCCTACTACTCACCCCACCCCCGTTTCTCTCTATGGAAGCACCGTGTTCTTTTTCCAAATGGCAGCTACACAAACTGTCTACAATCAGCAATTAATTATGTAATGTACAGTTTGATTTACTGTCACAGCAAAATACAGAAACCGATGGTCAAATCATTAGAAGAACTATTGGTTAGTCTCATTTAAAAGATTCAGGATTTAAATTTGATGTTGATTTGTATTTCTAGATTAACAGACTGCTTTCTTAGAAAGCATGTCTGTGGGCTAATGACTTGCAATGAAATCTTACTTACCCATTATAAATTTTATTAGTTCAGTTAAGACTAGATGGACAGAGTGATTCTGTGGTCACTGAGTCCCTGAAGTCACTGGTACTGAAACAAATAGAATTTTGAGCATGCTTCCAGCTCTTTTATTAGTGGGGCACTTCTTACTATCTGAACATTTGTTAAGATATGCCACTGAAAAATACTGACATACTAATGCCTGCAGAAAAAGGGGAGAAAACTGCAACACAAAGAAAATGTGATACCTTTTATTGGACTTGAGGTTGTAAGTTGATAGTTTGAGTAGCTATATTGCGAAATCAATGTTTGTCTAATAAAGGATGACCACCTCTGTGTTTCAGTATATACTAATGCCTGGGCAGAATAAGGGGGTTTGTGACTAGCTGCTAGACCCAGCATGGACATGGGGCATTGGGTAGCAGTGTGAATGAAGTAAAGAGGAACATTTTTGATAGGTAGGTAGATCTGGATCTTTTTTGCTGCTGTTTTCCAACTGGTTAGCTGTGCTTAGTATTTTAGTTTATGTTTTATGCTTTTATTTTATATTTTTCTAGTCTAATTAGAATTACTTTAATTTCTAAGGGGTTGACAGGAAGTTTTGTTTTTGGAGGGATTACATTAAATATTTTGTGTATGCAGTGTGGCATTTGTTTACATTACAGTGCATGGAGACTGAAATTAATGTTTCAGTTTATTTTTTAAATTTTATTCAGCTTTTGTGCAGTTGAGAGTAGATTTTGGTTTGGTTGTTTTGGGTGAGTTAATTTATTTTTTGGGTTGTCAGTGTGCCCATTTATTTATATAGTGTTTTAACGTATGCCTTAGTTTTTAGTAATACTGTAAATGTGAAGGGTTTAGGTGAATTTTGCTAGCTTTGAGGATGTCTTCATCCTACAGATAAACTGTAGATGGCATCTTCAACCTATAGACATTTTTAAATATTTTTATTTTTAAATACCTACACAACCCCCATAGCTGGGGTTCATTGTGAAGATAAATATAATTATAGGTATATGTATGCATACAAGCTGTACACACACCTCTGAAATTGCAGTCATTGAAAATAGGTGCAAAGGCTGTTGAAAAGTAGGTACAGCCAGCTCCCCACCAAAATACTGAGATCTAATTAGCATAACATTTGCATCCCTACTAACACATAGCCCCTGCCACTTCTAGTAGGACTGTGGGATACTACTCAGACACACATTTAAAAAACTGAGAGTGAGTAACTTGTAAACATGTTATTGATAACACAGTGTAAAATTTGTAGATTGTTAATAAATTATGTTGCAAACATGTATCCCACACAGCCATTTATTTTTGTTTCTGAAAAATAGAGATGTAACACGTGGGTCCTCGTTCTTTAAATTATTGGTACTGCTGTTATTTTGGATGCCTGGTTTCCTGTGTTCTTAACAGCTTCAAAATTGTGTGCATGTGTGTGTTTGCGGGGCAGGGGCAGACAATCACATGAAGTTGAAATTTAAGTCTGAAAATAGGAAAGTACATTCAAAAATAGATGTATCATGTGAAGGGGTATATCATACCTGAAAACAAAATTGTTCCTCCAAAATGGGTACAATTGAGAGATCTGGATACATAAACTTTCTGTTCTTTTCTTCTGGGCCAGATACAATTATAACATCATGCTTATATCTAAGGAGATTTCTCTCTCTTTTTCCCAGTTGTAAACACAAAATCATGATCCTGTCTAGGGATGACTTCTCTGTCCCTAGACAAAATTATATCAGGCTTATTTCACCGGCAGAGTATGCTTGTGTCTTGGCCATTAACTGTACCACTTGTCACAAGCGAGAAGTATAAAATTATGTTTGTGTCTAGCTTACCCTTCCCATTTGACCTTATTTATTGTGGTAAGGTGTCCATAAGTTAGATGCCCTTCTGCCCACCTGAATTTATTAATTTGTGTACTTACATATTTACAGTTTGTAAGACAGGGTTGTCCTGCTTCTTGAGGCCCATTTCTAAAGGGTATCCAGTGAGAAAATATTTGATTAAACATAAAACCATGAATAAAACAAAACAGTACACATAATAATAACACTAGTATACAATAATAAGTAGCAAGGTGAAGTAAAGTCAATTAAAAATCTGAGAGGAAACTGGAACAGAGTCTTAGAAAAAAAATCTTGGTGTTACTTTGCATAGAGGGAAGAAGCAAGCCTAGGGTGACCAGATGTTTGAATGAAGAATCTCCTTCAGTATTTGGATAACAAATAGTTATTGTGGTCTTAAACAAAGTAACAAGCTTGCAATCAAGGCTGACTGCAGAAACAAAAACATCACCCTAAAAGAAGAACACTATAGATTCCAAGCTGAAAAAGGCCACTGCAGTCATTGTCCATGTAGTGAGGGTTTCTGCCAGTCAGAAAATCAGGATGAGAGTCCTTTGAAAGGTACAGGAAATATGAACTAGGAAATATGATAAATGAGAGGGAGAAATCCTGAAAAACAAGGGTGTCATGTCCCTGGACAATAGAATAGGAGTAGCAAAGAGACAATAGATTGCATTCTGTACTAATAAACTCTACAAGATAAAATTTGCAAGGGAGCAGCAAAAGAGTGATCGACCTCACACAACAAAACAAGACTTCTCAATATCATGTTCAGGATAAAGTCAATGAAGTTGCATCTGGATAAGTCTGGCTTCTGATGCTGAACCTTTTTTTTGACTGATTTCTCTCCTGTGTGGTTTTGTGATGGTGAAGTCGGTATATGTATGTGTGTGTGTATGTATGTATGTATATATATATATATATATATATATATATATATATATATATATATATATATATATATACACACACACACACACACATACATATATCTATATAAATAAAAATGTAAATGTTTCTTTGTTCAAAATCTTAAATCTCCGAAAGTTCTTCACAGATTGCTTTGAAATTTTCACACAATGTTGCATTCGAATACGCGCGTGTTTTTATATACCTACTATTATATAGATGTAAATGCTTGCCTGAAATACTCTACTTTGTGGCGACACGTAAAGACATTAAAATTAACTACAAATATGCGTGTCCAGCTGCAAAACGATCGATCAGCTGAGATATTCTCACATCAGTTGCTGGAAATTGGGAATGGAAAGGTGCCGGTTGATCTGACATCAGGACGAATTTCATTGCCTCATAACTTCTGCAATTTAGTGTCGTCAAAAGAAGAATTGGTTGAAAAAGTATTTCCCAATATTCAAACCAATTATAAGAATCATGATTGGCTGACTGAACGAGCTATTCTTGCGGCCAAGAACAAAGACGTCTATGAACTTAACAATATTATTCAGTCTAACATTCAAAGTGAGGCAGTCACATACATGTCCATCGACACTGTTGTGGAAGCAGATGAAGCGGTTAATTATCCAACAGAAGTTTTGAATTCACTTGTACTGCAATTGAAAATCGGCGTGCCAATTATCATGTTGCGAAATATCAACCAGCTAGAGCTTTGCAACGGCACGTGGCTTGCAGTAAAAAAATTAATGAGCAACATCATAGAAGCAACAATCTTGATAGGACCTTTCAAAGGTGAAGATGTCCTCATTCCTCACATTCCTATGATTCCAACGGATATGCCATTTCAATTTAAGAGATTGCAATTCCCAATTCGATTGGCGTTTGCTATCACTATCAACAAAGCTCAGGGCCAATCTTTAGGTTTAGATCTACACACGGATTGCTTCTCACATGGACAATTATATGTTGCGTGTTCTAGAGTCGGAAAACCAGACAATCTCTATATCTGCACAGACAATGGAACAACAAAAAATATTGTATACCCACAAGCATTGTGAAATTAAACATATTAGAAACGTGCGCTTTCTCTTTTCTTTCTTTTCCATTTAACCAGACTGAGCCACAGCAACGCGTGGCCGGGTATATAAATATATATATATATATATATATATATATATATATATATATATATATACACACACACACACATACACACACACATTTGGGAGTACAGACACTTTGGGGATTTGCTCCTGAAAAAAAGGTTTATCTGGTTATTTTTGATTTAACTCAATGAGACATAGGTTATCTATATCTGTAGATCTTTCTATATCTATATCTGTAGCTATACACACACAGGCACATACACAAGTAGATTTTATTTTTACCTGGTTTGGATTTTTTAAAGTAATTAGGAAATAAAGTGTTTACTCCTGAAGTCCATGTTTATCCAAATTAAATTATAGTCTAAAAATAAAAACATGAAATTTAATTGTATATCATATTTTAAAAACAGAAGTTAATTTTCTTCTAAGCTTCAGCAGAATTTATTGAGGCATATTATTTCCTTTAGACATTCTTAAATCTTCTGCCCAATTCTGAGTCTTCTAAATATTGGGGGTAGAGTGCCCACTAATTATCTGAAAAATAAAAAAGAAATAAAAACAAGCTACTCAACTTTTTAAAACAACTAATCCAGCTCTTCACTAAAAAGGATATTCTGAGATGCTGACTCATTAAAAATTCTTAGCTAGACATGTAGAAAGAATCTAATACAATACTGCATGATTCTTGCCCATCAGAGTGTGTGTGTTTCCACCACTAGTAACTAGAAGTTATGTCTTTTCTTGGGAAGATCATAGAGCAGAATATGTGCAAATACAAAACTCCATCTTTTTCTGTTTTATCTCACCAGTCTTTGACAAAATTTTGCCTTAAGTAATCCATTGCAATGCTTTCAGCAAAAACATCTCTCTGTCTCTGTCTTGCAGCTAAGCTCTATCATCAAGACACTGTCTTGCAGAAGATCATTTATCGAAAAGAAAGACTGTGACAATTTTTCCTTTAACCTTCTCCCTTTTTTTCTTTGCAGGATGGCACCTCAAGTGGCGCATACATTTCTCATGTAGAGAGTCTTCCAAAGTTACCAGTTATGCTGTGTTGTTTTGCATCTTCATGACTTTTTGTTTTCTCTCTCCTTGCAGATGTTAGTTTAACTTTATTGGAATCGTTGTGCCACTCCTGTTTGTTTGCTGTAACTCTGATGTCATATCCATCTGGAAACGAGTAGCTGGCTGGTATCACGATTTCCTCACAAGATCCAAGAAGTCCATCAGATGACCATGGATTACTGTGTGTTTCACTCAGTCATTTCACTCTTCTAGGCTTAGTCATTAGGATTTATTCCTTCTTTCAATAATTTCTGTTTTCAGTACATTTCAGTGTTTGTGGACACCTTGATTTAATGCTAGAAGGTCAGACTTATTTAGGCTACTTTCTGATTTGCATCCCTCATAAATATTTATTTTTTCCCAGCTAGAGATAAAATGCAACACAGAACACAGGTGAGTTTAGTATAGTTTTTTAGATGAATGTTTGGACCACTTCTTAATGTCTAGGTTCATAGGTAGGTACTAGGCTATCAGCCCTGGGGCCTATACAAGCCCAGCCAAAAAGGTACCCTGGCTTTTACCACCCAAGAAAATTATTTTCCTGTGCCACTGTCAAGCAGAGCCACAGAGGTGATCCCCGGGGTGAATTTCCTATTTCCCATCCAATCATCAAGATTTTTCTTGAAGAGTGCTAATGAGGAGCTTTGTTTGATATAAATAGGTAGTTTATTCCAGAGTATGGGAAGTCTCTGGGACAGGAATCTATCCCTCCGGCATGTTCTGTTTATTGTGGTGACAAGGTTTAGGTCCCTAGAGCGTGTAGCTTGGAGGGATTGGGATTTCTTTAAGTGGAGCATGTCCAACAGCTCTGGGTTTGACATAGCTTTGTATGTTAGGCAGAGATCACCTCTGAGTAGGCGATATGCGACGGAGTAAAGCTGGAGTTTTTTGAGACAGTCTGCGTAGGACATCTGTTTGAGGCCGGTAATCCTCTTTGTGAGGTATTTCTGTGGCCTTTCCAGTTGTTGTAGATGTCTTCTGAGGTACATACCAAAAGGGGCGTTGTACTCTATAATGGGTCTAATGAGTGATGAGTAGAGGGGAACAATTACCTCTTTTTTTCTGGATGAGAAACCTTTTGTGATGAGGTGTGCCACGTAGAAGGATTTCCTGACTACTGTGGCGATGTGATTATCAAAGGAGAGACTACTGTCCACCTGTGTCCCAAGGTCTCTTATCACACTTTCAGTGTTAAGTATACTACTGCCTATGTTGTAGTTCATGGGTACAGAGATTTTACCAAAGGGGATGACAATGCACTTTTTGACATTGAGTTTGAGGCCATGGCTTTGACACCAGGCATCTGTCTCAGTGAGGCCCTTTTGTAGGATGTCCACATCGTTAGGAGTTTCGATTACGGCTCCTAGTCTGCAGTCATCTGTGAACTTCGTTAGCCAAAGACCTTCTGCGTTAGCCTGTACTTCAGAGACGTAGATACCAAACAGGAGAGGACCCAGGACTGAACCCTGTGGTACTCCTTGTCACTGGTCTGAAGTCGGATTTGGAGTCTGCTACTTTCACAGTATGGGTTCTGTCAGTGAGCCAGTTGGCAACCCATCTTGTGACATAGGGATTTATACCAAGTTTAGTGAGTTTATCTATAATTCCAGAGTGGGGGATCATGTCGAAAGCCTTGGCAAGGTCTAGATAGGCTGTGTGAACCACCTTATCCTTGTCTACAGCTTTGGTGACTGCTTCAAAGAAGTCTATCAGGTTTAGGAGACATGATCTGCCTTTTACAAACCCGAACTGGGTGGAATCCAGAGTTTGGAGATTACCAATGTCTTTGTTTATAAGTTCCATGGCCTTGCAGACCAGGCTCGTCAGGCTAATGGGGTGGTAGTTCCCGGGGTCCGTGGTGGCTCCCCCCTTGTGGAGTGGGATAACCGTTGCTGTGCGCCATTCAGCAGGCAGAAAGCCTGAGGTGAGGCTATGATTGAACATGGTACTTAGGTGGGGTGCCAGTTTGTTCTGTAATTCGTGTAGAACGCAGCCTGGGATGTTGTCTGGTCCCATGGATGCTGTGTTCTTGGCTTTGTAGAGTGTGGTTTTTACCTGTGCAGCCGTTATTACAGGAACTTTGCATTCTTCTGGTACAGAGATGGGCTCTTTAGGGGGTGAGGGGGGGGGGTAAAGTTAGCACTGAACCTATCTGCCAGGATGTTGGCAATATCAGTTGGGTCTGTATATTTAGTACCATTGTGCTGTAACTCAGAGCAGATCTGAGTGTTGCAATTGAGATTCTTGACATAGCTATAGAATGCTTTGTGGTTGTCTTTAGAATCAGTGGTGATTTTGTTTTTGTAACTAGCTTTGGAGGATTTTATCAGGGATCGCAGCTTCTTACTGAGGCTGAAGGGAGCTCCTCCACTTGTGGGATTTTACTCTCTTTTGCAAGAGTTTCTTCCTTTTGTTGTACAATTTGTTTATGGCAGGGGACCACCAGATTGGCTTAATTTTTTGGAGGATAGCGTCTTGGTTCTGTTTGAGATAGCACGATCCATGTACTCATGTAAGTGCTTATAAAGTGCAATTGTGTAGGATTCAGTAGTCGTATCTGTATTGTCCATCTGCATGGGTGTCATGAAGTTCACCACTTCTGTCTTAAGAAGCATGAAGTTGGCTTTGGAGAAATTCTTTACCATGGTTTCCTTAATGGGGGGGTGGAGGCAGGATGTGGATATCTAGGGTAATTAGCTTATGGTCGGATCGGACCAATGAGGTGTTGACTTCAGGTGTGGAACACTGGTCACTCCTATTGGTAATGACTAGCTCTAGGATATTGTTGCCCCTGGTGGGGGTGTGGATAAATTGATCCAGGGCATTGGAGTGTATGAATTCCATAAAGCGTTGAGCGAAGGAGTTGGTACATGAGTAGTTTTCCCAGTTAATGGTGGGGTAGTTGAAATCGCCCATTATTAGGGTGTTTGGTTGAACCCTAATATTTTCGAGTACATCAAGAAAAGAGGAGTGGGAATCCTGGGGCATGGTGGGTGATCTGTAGCAAGCTACAATTTGGATTGCAGTTTTGCCCAGAGTTAGTTGCACTTGGATAACCTCGGCTACATTATGCTGAGCAACTAGCCTGGAGGTGTGGATATCCTTAATGAATATGGACACACCTCCGCCTTTGGTGTTCCAGTCCAGGTTACATGGCCGAAAAGTGTGGTATGACTTATAGCCTGGTAGTGCAGTGGTGCTCTCTGGAGCCTTGAACCAGGTCTCAGTCACTGCACAGATATCAATGTTCTCCATTTTAAGGAGTGCCTCGAGTGAGTGCATTTTGAGATTTAGACTTCTAGGATTGAGTAGCATCACCCTCAGTTTTTGCTTGCCTGTTCCTGTTCTTTAATTCTTTTAGATGATGTTACTGAGATTATATCTGATGTCCACCTTCCTCAGTACTCATCTGCATCACTTTCAGGTAGTCAGTAGCAGACCTCAGCACTTTCACTGGAACATTATTTCAGTCTCAACACAGCATGTAGTTTATCAGGCAATATTTTATTACTGTGGTCTCAGTTGCACAGTCACAGTAGTCTGTGTTTTGCACTTTCCAGTGTCATGTGATTATTCATAAATAATGCATGTTACTCACTATTTCTGCCTTTGTACTTCACCATGAGGGGAAAACAAAAGCACTTCAGCATTCCATCATGAACATACTTAGCCAGAAATACAGTCCATAACTTCATTCTGCACCTACATTTTATCAAGCTCTCTTACAAATATACTGATTTTTGAGCTTTTTCTTCTGAATCAATGAATATTCATCAGGAACATTTGCTAAATGAATCCCTACCTGCTAGTCCTTTTCTATTTTAGCACAACTGGTTTCAGGTAAAGAGATGCAGTGTCAGCCATTCACACTGAGAGCTCAGTTATTTTGTATTTAATGGCTCATAGTCAGTTTTTTCCAAGCTATTTTCTGTCACAAGTTTGAAAAATCATTAATTAAGATGTGTGTGTTCAAAAAACTTGTATCTATAAAAACTCCGTGATAACATTGTAAATCTATTTTATAACCTTTATGTAATTTGTAGTATTTAATAATACCTTTCACCGAAGATGTTATTTCTCCTTGTAATATGCATTTTACTATTCTTGTAACACATCTTGCTATGTAAAGGTTGCCTAGGCTAGTTTGTTGTTTTGTGCTGCAAATCATTCAGGCTTTGTCACTGTTATGTGCATCACAGTGTTTTAGAACTAGAAAATGGATCGGATGCAAATCTAAATATGAAAACCCTACTGTCATATAAAGGCTGTCATCCTGCAAAGAATGAAAGATGTGAATCAAATTAAAACATATATATATATATATATATATATATATATAATTGTCAGTGTTCTGATGCTGCCCGCAACCCCTTTCACTTTTGGGTGAATTTTGAGGTAGAAGCACCCACCATGTGTTTTGGAGATGGGTCAAACCCCACTCAGACATGGGGAGAACATGCAAACTCCACACAGACATTGGCCAGAGGTCAGGATCAAACCTTTTACCTTGTGGTGAAGACCTTAAACCATTATGCCAACCACAAATGTGTGTATATGTATACAAAATACACATACAGAGTGGGGTTCATAGACAAGCACTGCACAATATTTGAAGGAGTCACTGTGTGAAGCATTGGAGAGCAAATCAAAGATATAGTATAGTAGGTAAAGGATAGTGCCTGCTTACTAAGCAAAAGGCCACTTAGAGAAACAGAAGTGCCGTGGTAATGGGATGAGCAGCGATGTGCTGTCATGTGGCAGGAGCAGGAACAGTGCTACAGCAGTGCACATGGCCAGTGTGACAGACATCAGAGTTAAAGTACGCTAGTTTGTCCCATATAGTTGCAGCTAGTGACTGGCCACCACAAGAAGGGCAGCAAAGCTGAGCACAGTGGCCAACAGAAAGACCATTGTTAACATGCACAGCACTTTGACAGCCCTGTTAAACATATAAATGGGGAGGAAATGGGGTAGATGGGAAAGTAGGAAATGGAGAACAGAAAGCAGAGGTAAACACAGAAGAGTAACATTGTCTTGAGTTGTGGTGGGGAAGAAATGGTATTTTTTGGAGGGACAGAGCCCCTTTTGTAAGTGTCACAAAAGAATGGTAAATAGAAAAGATAGTGAAAGATGTCTGTGGCTGAGAGAGAGAGAGAGAGTGACAGAAAGGCAGGTGGCATGGGTAGCCAGACAAACATGAAACACAGACAGGGACATCACACTCCTTCACAAAAGCTGGAGAAGATAGTCGATGGACGTATACATACAGAGGGTTGACAACAGGTGAAAGGGGCTGGATGACAGACATGGAATTAAGAATGGCAAAAGAGAAAACACACTGTGAAAGGGACAAGGGTGGATTCCTAGCATCGCTAGATGTCAGGTTAAGCCAGAGGGTAACAAATCCAGGCATCACTCACTTGCGTGGCCATGGCCAATGTTTGAGCCTATTACTACCATGGCAGCTAAAAGGACTGGATCTGCTGGGTCACAAAGTTCCACCAGAGGGATATTGTCACTCTGCTGAGGGGCAAACCTGGTAGCCATTGACAACTTAGCACCACAAACAATGGACAGAAGAGATTGAAGTTACTGTGGCCTGCCATCTTCTTGTTCCACCAGTGTAATTCCAGAAGCACATTTACAGTTGCACAGTGGACTGGCACTGTAATATTATACTGTATTAAACAACATCTCTAGTTATTTAATCAAAAAGAAGTCAGTTCACTCCAATTCAAAATATTAGGTATTTACACTCAGTAAAAGTTAATAAGATTATCAATTTCACTGTGTGTACCTTAACATCTCATAAACACTTTCTTTTTAAAGCATGAACTGGTCTTTGAATTACTATACCTGTACTTAGTTCATGTTTGAATCTTAAAAGAAGATCTGTTGCCTGAAGGTATGGGAAAACATATAATAATATTTGTAAAGTAATTATAAATGTGAGAAATCTGTTATACTGTAGGAACAATTATATATAGTGTTATTTTGTCTATTGAGGGTGGTATACTCAATGACTTGAACTAGCGTCTCCACTCAGATTTCCTTTGGCTTCTACACCTTGATATTTTGAGCACTTTGTGTCGGTCCTGAAATAATAATACACCTGTGAGACAAGTAAAGTCTAGACCTACTATAATTACAGTCAGGATTAATGTAAAGGTAACCTAGCAGGTTGTGACAATATTGCTGTAAAAATCAAGATAACTGCCTGTTTTTTTTTCTTCTTTAGAGAAACTAGAAATTGTACTAAGACCGTGATAATAAATATCTAGAAGTGATACTTTTCAGACCTCCAAAGCTACATTAGAAACAATCAAAGACACTTTTGCTCAAAAATACAGTGTTTATTTCATGCTGTCATATTATAACTGTGCTCTGTGTTCCCCCAGCTAAGCTGTGCAAAAATAGCAGAATAATTCAGAACCTGTTTTGATAATGTAATATGACTGTACACAGTATTTTAACACTTCCAACACTCCACACCTTTCAGATTACCCTTAATAAAAAATTCCTTATGAATGATAAATCACATTCAATTGTTGCTGATTTCTTATTTTCCTGTTTCCACCTGTCTTCTTCTGCAACTGTTTTGTTAGCTTTTATAATGAAAAGAAGACACCAGTTAAGATGGCTTCAGTGTTCTGTACTGTCCTTCTATCTGAGCGAAGACAGTCAAATCTACTTTACTGTTCACACAAAAAGTTAACAAAGTGTGCATTAAAAAGGTCCCTAAACCATATAATAAGACTTACCAATGAACGCAAAAGCATTTTTTTGCCAGTCAAGTTACTCTCTTGTTTGTGGCATCCATCAGAGAATAATATTCTGAGACTAATCCTCTGAAGATCACTTGTCTGAAACCAAATGTTTCTTAAAAGTCACTGTATAGTATAAACTGTAAACAGCACAACATATGTAAAACTTGAATACCACAGCAGTAAAATGGCCTGGATTCTTAACTCAGCAAATTGCAGCCAAAATATTGCAGTTTGCTTCTTTTATGTCAGTATTAAGTCTCAAGAGATTTAATCCTGATGAATGAGCAGTTTGCTGTGTCCTGTAGCTATGGCTGAAGCACTTGTAACTCCCTACAGATCATCTCAGCAGGCTATTATACCAGATATCCAACGGCTGTATTCTAGCAAGAATCTAAGAGATATTAGGCTCAAACGCCATTGTCCCATCTCAGCACAGGCTATCCTAATCAGGAAAAAGAGAAAACACCCAGTAATGGTGAAAATCAGCTCACACAACTACCAGGTCTATGCAGCATTGAGAAGTTTACTTTTCACTGATTAGCTAATTGAGTAGTATAGTATAACAAGGATAACAACTACAATGTAGATGTTAGAGAAAGCCAGAATGGTACAAACAGCATTGCTGCTGTTCTGCTAATGGCTTGCAGCATTCCCATTTCCTGAAATTTGAAAGTGCAGAGAATGAATGGTCACAGTCTAGAACAGCACAATCTCTCTCTTGCTTCTCTAATAACATTTTCAAATGAGATCTATTTCTGATCGCTGTGGTAGAATAAATACAAAGGGAGTCTGGACACAATGCACTAGTACTGTTACTCAAAACAGTCATATGACAGTTGAAATTCTCAGTATCCATGCACAGTTCTGGCCAATCATTCATTTTTTTCAGAAAAAAGGGTATAAATACAGTCTGACTGGCATTCATGAACAATAGATTTCCAAGATTTTTTTTAAACTTCTGTGCTTGCGTTCTTATCTTGCTTCATCAACAATCTACACTTGCATTTAACTTTCACTTTTGTTTTTCAGACAACAAGCTGACCTCAGGTACCAGTTTCCTGATGCAGCCTGAGGCAATGGTGAAATGGCAGCATATTGTTTCATCCTGCAGCCCAACCATCCCTCATAAGGCTACCATTTTTTCTTCCCCTTAACTGGCAAATGGATGTATCATAATGTGTAATCACATTATTGGCTATGGATGAGTAAGTTTAAATGCAGGATTATTTTAAAAGTCAGCCCAGCCGACTATCCTTATTTAAAGTGGGAAAAAGCAGAACTGCATGCATCCACAGTATGAATTGGAACCTGTACTGTATTTCAATGACAGGAAATGGAGGCAAACATTTAATTTAAAATAAAGATGTGTAAAACAACTACAAACATAAAAAAATACAACTGCAGATGTTGCAACTCAGCAGTTTGTAGCCACCTTGCTCAAAACAAGTAAATACTTTGAAGATGATATGAATAGCATGGTGATTTAGTGGTTAAGATTTCAGCCTGACGGCTTCAGGATTCATTTCTGATCTCCACTTTACTGTCTGTGTGGAGTCTACATGTTATTTCTATGTTTGCTTTTATTTTCCTTTGATAGGGTCACACAGATGTTCACATGTTCACAGTAAGCTGTTGATCAGATAAATCATTTGTAGCATAGGCTCCCTACAACATGAAGTAACCAGTACCTACTTCCTTCTTTAATTGAGGGTTTAAGGGGCCAGACCATGGGTGAATATATGTTTCCCTACCCATTTGCCCAGGCAGTTTTTTGAGGAGGGTCAGTGAGCAACTTATTTCAACTGGGCAGAGGCCCCCTTTTCAGCTGAAGCTCAGGAAGAAAAGCTCCAACAAAATATTAACAAACAGACAAGCAAACATTTAATTAATGTACAGTAATTGAAAGGTGCATTGATTAAAAGAAAAGAAATGCAATACAGACTAGAATTAAACAGTGAGTACCACATAATACACCAGTACTGAATTTTAAGTGAGGGTAAGGTTTTCTTTTAACAACTTTTATTCACTCTATCCAGAAGTTTAGCTGGGTTATCTAGCACTTGGATCATTCCTCTATATGACATCCATCAACAACTGAAAGGGTCTGTGATCTGATAGGTGTTTCTCCTGAGGAATCTACCAGCCAAACCAGGTCTTGTGGCTGTTTCTACCTCCCAACCCCACCCCTCCATAGCGAGAATTACAAAAAAAGAAAAAAGTGTTGAATTGCAGGAGCCAATCAGGTCACATTTCTGTACCATGCCTCCAACCCTCTTTCTTTAGATGAGAAAAAAAAATATCCAGTTTGAACTGCAGTAATCTATTTACTGCAAATGTAGCAAGCAGTTGCTACAGTTTATACCACATACGTCGCACTACACAGCACTACACCACTCAGGTGTTATTAAAAAAAAATAAGAAAATATGTATTTTTTAAACTGTAGCAAACCGCTTGCTTCAAATACAACCAGACACCTGGAACAGCAGCATCTAGTCCACACTTCCTGCAGCTGTGCTCAATTAGCTTTGACCTCTACCATGAACAATACACTGCTAAATGTAAAATAACAGAAATGAAAATTAACATCACCAAATCAGAGACCATGGCTCTCTTCAGGAGCGGAGTGGGTTGCTCTCTGCAGGTGAGGAGAGACTAGTTTCTGTAAATGGAGCAACTGAAATATCTTGGTATCTTGTTCGCAACTGAGGGTTGAGAGGTTTGAGTAGGGTTGCCACCTTTTCAAATGGCCAAAGTGGGACATTTTCGGGACACACATCAGATTTTACAGGCCGACACATACCCATGGTCAGTACAAAGGATAGAACTTAACTTTTGTTCCAAAATAAAAGCTTATTCTAGTAGCAGTTTAGTTGCTTATTATGTTTCTTGTAACATGTAGGTATTTTAGATACAGAAATAACTATTTTATGCAACTATTACATAAAATATGAGACATAATTATGTCCTACAATCTCAGGACATTTGCCCTTTTTAATATTTTTTGTCAGGACACAACTGCCCAAAGTGGGACTGTCCCTCTCAAAGTGGGACAGGTGGTAACCCTAGGTTTAAGGGACTGGACAGCAGATGTGTGCAGTAGTGATGGCAATACAGTGTATGGTGTGCTACATTGTGCTGGTGAAGCAAGAGCTGAGTTACAGTTATCAGCTTTGGGAAATAAGATTCTGGGTGCAGGTGGCTAAAATGACATGCCTTTCAAGGGGTGCTGAGCTCAGTCTTCATGGCAGAGGGAGGAGCTCAGCAGTTTCTGAGGCTCTCTGAGTATAACCACTGCTCTTCTGGATTGAGGAGGACCTGTTTGAAGTGGTTTTGGTTGATATCTAGTGAGAATGAACCCTGGGAGCTTCCTTCAAAATATGTAGCAGTCAAATCCCACTGCAAGAAAACATGCATGGCACACTGGAGGAATGATCTTGCTCAGTTGAACTGAAATATTTGGGGATCCAATAAGATAAGCTGGGGGCTGTTGCTGAGGATTGGAAAGTCTGGCTTGCCCTACTTAGCTTGCTGCTACCATTACGCTAACCAGGAAAAGTGGCTTAGAAAGTAAAAAGAGAGATGGATGGGTGGATGAGTTATAAACTTATTATGTGAAATATTTCACATTACACACGGGATCTAGCTGTCTTATCAAATGGAATCTTCAGAGGCAGGAGAAGGATCAAACTGAACATTGAAACAGGAGCGTAAGAAAAAGGTATTACCTATATTTTCTGTTGTTTTTATGGTGATATGTAGTGGCTTTCATTCCACTGTGAAATTCAGCCTACACGCAAAAGTATCAGGACAGCAACTGCATAATGACTGCATCATTGGTCACTTGGGAGTTTTGGCATTAACATAGAACACTGAACCCATTTAGTGTGTTTTTTTCACATGTCCAAATTATATGATAGTAGTGTAGTGTGACAGCTGCCCTGTCATTTGACAGTTGTTGGTGAATGGTCCAGTGGTTTATAATGAACAAAACACACCATGTGACCTAGGGAGGGTAATATATATATATATTTTGGTTAATTCCATTGGTGAGGTGAGGCAGGCACCCCACTCCCATTAACCCTTGCTCTCCATCTTTAAAATGTACTGCCTGCAGGGGGAAGGGACCCCTTGATTCCCCAGTCTCCAACTTTAAAATATGCTAGGTGAGGGAGGGGGTTGCTACCCATTACAAATTGAATTAATGATCTTTCTGTCTAAATACTCTATATAATATTAATTGTAGTGCATTAATATATCTGGTTAAGTGAAGTGGTCCTTAAAGTCTTTTCAGTCATGACTCCATGTAAATGGGATATATGTGAGAATGCAGTTAATCACCATTTTTTTGGGTGGGGATGGAGGAGATGGTGAAAACCAGAATTCCTACAGAAAAACATTAAGAGTATGCAAACTCCATAAAATGACCAGAATTCAGAAATGAACTTAAACCTGCACCTTGAAGCCATTAAGTAGGGTATCATAGCTCTGAGCCAGCCATCCTCCCCACAGCCATTTTACTATCAGTTTATCTACCTACCTATCTAGTTAAGTGCAGTGCCAAGCCATGTAGATTTACGAGTGCAATGGTAAGAAAAAATTGTTAGTAAACAACAGTCAAATCTGTCTGCTAGTGTGCCTGTATTTAGTTAAAATGGGGATGCTGTTGATCATGTCACTGTGATACTGAATCCACACTTATTCTGGGTTCAGTGTTGTGCAGACTCACTGTAGCTGGAATGGCTAATGGGGATACCTTTCTCAAAGTATTTGAAGTGAAGATGCAAGTGATACACATTATAGTAGCATACACTATTTCATGTGCTCACAATGTATCTTTAAAATTCTAATGCAAACAGACCAAAGTGAAGTGAGAGAGAATTATGATGATGGGCTTCAGAAAACATGATAAATAAGTACCTGCAAATACCTTATGATGTGTGCAGCAGAAAGGGGGAACCCATTGTGAAGACAAAGACACCCAAGAAAACATTTTAAAATGGTACATGTAACCAGTGTGAGGTAGTAACCAAAGAACAAGCATTGGCTAATGAGTTATGTTCAGTGTAATTTCTGAAGCAGCAGCTGAAACCACAGATGCTCTAGATTAAGGATTTATTTTATCAAAAAGCAAGAGGATGGAAACATGACTGCATAAAACATTTTAAAAGCACTTTTTAAATTAAGTTGTATAGTCAGAGGATGTGGATGGTAATTATTACTGTGGCTGCCATGTCTTGTTTGCTGTAATGTAATTATTGATTAAGATAATCCTGGATGAAACAGCATTTTTTATGAATTTCTAAGTCACTTAGAGGCAGTGCCATGCTTTGTTACATCACTAATTGCCCAATCGTATTTAATATAAATACATTTGACAATAAATAAATTAATAAAACAGAATTTAAAGCTGTATTATTTTGTCTGCATATTGCCAAAAGAATATTTGCAAATCCCCTGTGTTGTGCATTTTTCAAGGCATCAAATCTTTAATGGGTAAGAAACTAAAGATTGATATATGCAGCATAATAAATTGAACAATAAAATGCAGTTTCACCACATAATAATTAGTATTAACTCAAGAATATGGAAACACTTCAGTAGTATACCAGTGATTAGTGAGCCAAAATTACTATTTGGTGGAAGATGTAGCATGATTATGTATTTATTTATTTATTTGGGGGAGGCTGAATGAACTCTGTAATTCTGAAGTTATTTGGAATGCAGAAGGCCACTTCAAAGAGATCACTCACAATAAGATGGATTCCATAAATTTCAGAGTAGCAGAGCAAAAAACTTCACCCATCCTGATTTTGTTGCTTCATAGTGTCATGTCCACTCTGCTTCCCCAGATATCACCCAGCAGAAAGGGTCAGCCCAATTTAGTATCTCACAATGTCAAAAAACTAAACGACTAGGAGTCCTGCTATGCTAGGAGCAAGTAATGAAATTCTATAACATACTATGTTAATGAATCTCATTACCTGTGCTCAGGATCATAGGAGGTTACTAGGCTAATGGCCCTGGGGCCCTTACAAGCCTAGCCAAGAGTTTATCCCCAAAAAAGAAACCTCAGTCAGCACCTGTCGCCCCTGTCAGTGAGGGACAGAGGTGGAACCCCTGGGACAAATTTGTGGTTTCCCATCCACTCATCATGGTTGTGCTTGAAGAGGGTCAGTGAGGTACTCTGTTTGACATGTATGGGAAGTCTATTCCAGAGATGGGGCAGCCTCTGAGAGACAAACCTGTCTCTCCAGCAGGTTTTGTTGATGTCGCGTATTAGACTTAGGCCTATTGAGTGGATAATGTGCGAGGAGTTAGACTTACGGATATTGAGCATCTCTAGTAGGGCAGGGTCTGATATTGCCTTGTAGGTGAGACACCGATCACCTCTGAGCAATCTGTGTGATACTGAGTACAGTGATAGTGATTTGAGCTTGTCCACATAGGACAGGTGTTGGTGGCCCCGGATTCTCTTTGCGAGGTATTTCTGTGGCCTTTCCAGTTAGTGCAGGTGTTTGGAGATGTACATACCAAACGGGGCGTTATATTCAATTATAGGTCTAATGAGGGAGGAGTACAGAGAGGTAATGACCTCCGTTTTTCTGGATGCAGTCCCTTTACTTATGAGATGAACCAAGTAAAAGGCTTTTCTGACCACTGCCACCACATGATGGTCGAATGTGATATTGTTGTCAACCTGATTACCCAGGTCTCTCACCCAAGATTGTGTGCTTAGGGGGTGGCCATTGATGTTGTAATCAGTAGGGGCTGTCTTTTTGCTGAATGGTATGATAATACTTTTTTTTTTGCATTTAACTTAAGGCCATGATTTTGGCACCAGTTATGTGTAGCTATGAGACCCTCTTGCAGTATGTTAACATCATTTGGGGAGTCAGTGACAGCACCTAACTTACAGTCATCTGCAAACCTGGTCAGCCACAGGCCCTTTATCTTTACCTGGACCTCTGAGAAGTAGATGCCAAACAGTAGGGGTCCCAGGACAGATCCCTGGGAATACCATAAGTGCCAGGTCTGCTATTGGAGGTCATGGTACATATTTTGACCTTATGGGACCTATCTGTGAGCCAGTTGGCCACCCATTTGATGAGATAGGGATTAACACCAAGTTGAGTTATCTTTTCATTGATGCCTGAGAGAGGGATTTTGTCAAAGGCCTTGGCCAGGTCAAGGTAAGCTGTATATACTGATTTTCCCTCATCCAGAGTTTTGGAGACAGTCTCAAAGAAGTCAACTAGGTTCAATAGGCATAATCTGCCCCTGACGAATCTGAATTGGGTGGGTCGAGTGCTTGGAGATTGCCTATGTCCTTGTTTATGAGATCCATAATAATACACTCCATGGCTTTACAGATCAGACTTGTAAAGCTAATGGGGCGATAGTTTCCTGGGTCAGTAATGGCACCACCTTTGTACAAGGGGATGACAATGGTGGTTCTCCACTCTGCTGGAATGAGTATAGTGTGAACTTAACTTGAGGATGCTGCAGGCCTGCTGAGCTCTGACAAAGGTGTCCTACTCATACCTCCCAACTGTAATTAATTGCTCAGTTTTTACCAAGTTTTGGGGTGCAAAATTGGAGTGGCACCCCTTCATTCCTGATTCCTGAGTGTGGAAACGTGAGCTCAAGGGCACGCATGGAAATGACTGCTTTTGCTTTTGTTTTTGCTAAGTCTTTGGAGCCATTAAGTTTTGTTTGCTTAAGTCTTTGGAGCCGAAGGGCACGCATGACACATGGAAATGACTGCTTTTAAGGATACCTGTAAACTGAAGTTGTTCAGGTATTTTCTTTTTACTTTGTGAATTGAAGTTTGCTTAAGTCTTTGGAACTAACAAACTGAGTTAGATGTTTCCGCTCTGATATTTTCTTTGTGAACTGAAGTTTGCTTGCTTTTTTGGATCATTTTGGACAAGTTTCTGTGTGTGCTTAGGTATTTTCTTTTTTCTTTGTGAACTGAAGTTTGCTTAAGTCTTTGGAGCCAATGAACTGAGTTAGACTTTTCCGCTCTGGTATTTTCTTTGTGAACTGAAGTTTACTTGATTTTTTGGATCATTTTGAACAAGTGTGTGAGAGCTCAGGTATTATCTTTCTTCTTTGTGAACTGAAGTTTGCTTAAGTCTATGGAGCTAACGAACTGAGTTAGACATTTCTGCGCTTTTATTTTCTTTGTGAACTGAAGTTTGCTTGGTTTTTTTGGATCATTTTGAATGTGTGTGTGTGAATACACCTTATGGCTAGAGGTACTCGGGCTCAAACCCTGTACCTTGGGTACAGGTAAAAAGAGCCTAAAGTCCCTAGCCACCACCACTTATGAATTTGTGCCTCATATTTTTGTTCTAATCCTCATTAAATCTATGGTTTTCAGGATTTTTGTGGCAAATCACGGAATGATTTAATTCACTAAATAATGACAGGCATTTGAGTTTGACTTCATATTATTTTTTCTAACATAAAACCTTTTATGCTAGCAATTTTTTAAGTTTATAAGATCAGTATTTGAAATTTGTCCCTATTTTGGGGGGTATTCCCCATTATTGGCTTTGTCCAGGTTTTTTGCGCTAAGACGTTGGGAGCTATGGTGAGAAGTAAGAACTAAATTCACTAAATGATTGCCATTTAAGTTTCAGTCTTCCTGTCTTTCCAGAAACTGTTGATTTGGCATAGTGGTATGTTGCTCTGACTGTAGTGCACAGGGTCCTGGGTTCAAGACTTGGCAGTGAAATGCATGGTGGTAACACATTTTATTCTAGCAACTTTCCAAAATTATAGTACAATCAATGTTTAAAATGTGTCCCTGGTTTTGGCCTTTTGTCCCCCCCCCCCCAAAAAAATCTGAAATTGAAAATAAATGTGAGAAACTGTGCAAGATGCCTATGGCTTACACTACTGTTATTCTATATATATATATATATATATATATATATATATATATATATATATATATATATATATATGTGTGTGTGTGTGTGTGTGTGTGTGTGTGTGTGTGTGTGTATGTGTGTGTGTGTAAGTATAATTTTATGATGAAAATGTTCTGAATTGGCCAGTATTGTCATTATTGGTTCATGCATTTTGTTTCATTGCCTACTGGAAAAATGTTCAAACAAATTTTAAAATGCGCTCTAACTTAAGTCTAACAAGTGTACTATATTATACAAGGAATATAATTTAATAAAGTCAGGAATGTGTATCAAAGAACGCATGTATGTTTCTTGTTTTGTGTGCAAGCCAGGGGCCTATGATTTAAAAATAGCCCAAAGGTAATCGTTATCCACCACTGGCCAGATGCATTTTCTTTGGATGTGGTATGGGTTTCAATGCTGTTTCATTGAATGTAAGTTTCAAGGGGAGAGAATTTTAATGCCAAGTCAATTTTCATTTTGAGACAGTGTTGCTTTGTTTAGCAGATATCTATTAGTGTTTGTGCATTGTGCTATAAAATGTAAAAATAAAATCCAAATAATCATTGTAGAATAAAGCAGTATGCACGCATTAGTGTTATGGTAAATGGGGCGAAATAGCCAGGTAATGGGATATTGGAATGGCTGCAGGGGGACTCTGGTGCCATATTTTGGTTGTCTGGTCTTCAGTTTGTGTTTGAAAGTTGGTATCCCACAATTCCTTTGGAGTAGGTGGGATTACTTAATTATGTATGCAAGTTTTTCGTTAATCAGCGTTCAGATTTGTACCTATTTTTCATGGGCCTTTCCAGATTTCTGATGTTTCCAGGTTGAGAAGTATGGTCCTGCTGCACAGCTCCATCTGTATGACACACCTGGTATTACAGCCAGATGGTCTGCCCTGCTGTTGGAACACACTCATAAGGCCATGTTGTACAACAGTTCTACCTATAGGACAAATGGGAAAATGCAGGTAAAACAGCAAGGCCATTTCTACCTGTCCAAGAGAGGGGGCAGGCATATGGGGCCACTAGTCCAACATGGACTTCACTCTCTTTTTTACCTTACAGGTGTTTTCATGCCATCTGTGCTGAAATGCAGGGGTGGTTTGCACATCACCCAGTGTTACATGTGTGCACTGCAGTTCTTGACATCTTCCCATGACTCCCAGACTGTGCAGCTCAGCTCCACTTGTATGCCAAAATTGGTACTGCAGGCAGTTTGGCTTACCTTCAGGTACTACATGCAGTACCTCATCTAATAAACAGGTGGAGCAAGCACTGATTCTGCCCACTGAATTAAATGTGCTTTTGTATTACTTCAGTGATGCATTGACAATTTTCAAGAATATATAATGCTGAAGTTTCTTTATTGAAGCAAGTCTGAATCCTCTTTTGGAATTGCAGTCACTGTAGTCAGAAACTAAATGACACTGACACAATATGCTGTGGAGTTGAAGAAGTGAACTGTGAATTTGTGCACATCTAAATCAAGCATTGCAAGATAGGTTCATTGGTAGTACTTAGAATTAATATTTCGAAGAACTTGATAGATTGTCATGAGGACATAAATGGCTTAAAGAGATATATAAAGGTGGAGAATGCAAGAGAAAGCTATTGGCAAAGTACATAACATTTAAAGTTCAAGCAGTAAACTAGAATGGCAAAAATGTGTGTTATTGTAATAAAAAAGCAGTTCACATGACTGTAATGCAGAAATAAAGCTGTAGAAAGCTGCAGTAAGGTATCCTACTTTTTGATGAAATATAATAGAATCATATTTCTCTGATCCCAGCTTTCAGGAAATACAGTTACCAGAATTGTTTTACATTGTGTAGCTGCAGTGTAAGATTGCAGTTTTGCAAGCCATTTTCTTTGTTCACTTTTTGTCCACAGTTGTGCAAACCTGGAGATAACACACATACACACATTATATATATATATATATATATATATATATATATATATATATATATACATATGTTTGTGTGTGTGTGTGTGTGAGTGTGTGTGTCTATATATATCAGAGAACAAGTTCTGTATATGGAGTTGGTGAGGGTCTTGCATCCTATAAAAAATGCTTTTTAAATTTATGCCTCCAGCAGGTTTGATCCATGTTTCTGTCAGCACACTATATCTTCAGTTTTGCAGTAGATTTGCTATTGCTCAAGAGGTAAGTTATATAAGGCTGTGTCATGACTAAAAGTTAATGGTGAACAAAGCTGCAGGTAAAGTGGTATATTCACTGCCAAGAGTAGAAGAGTTGACCCTGGCTGCCTTTAGTCACATGCAAACTAGGCAGCTACCTAGGATGCTGTAGGAATAGGGGCACTGGTATTTAATTAACTATAGATTGATTTGTTTTCTATGACACATTTGATCATGCACAAAAATCTGCAAGAGAATGCTGTGGTAAGGGAGCAACAAACTCAGGACAGTCTGTATACTAAAATACAAGATCTTCTTTCTTTGTTTTTAATCCTGACAGGCATTCATATAGTATGGACATAGCTTGGCCTCAGGACTAATGTGTATTTGTATGAAGCAAATTGTGATACTTTACTGTGGCTAACAGTGTATGTGTTTTGTCTGTGATGTATTTTTTTCATTTTATTGCATTTAGATATCTTATGTGTATACATCAACAAAGTGGCTACAATTCCAAGGTACAGAGCTGTCTGTGGATGAAAATAGCTGACCTTACTATAGGTTGCTCAAGCTAGACAGTCATTTTGGCTTTTCATGCATGAACTGAAGTGTATTGGAGTGAAGTAAATAGGCATACCTTACTTTAGCTATTGTTTTGTGAAACAGTGGTGACATATTATTATCAGATGCCATCCAAAACATACTTGACTAAAATTCCATTCTCCTCATTTTTAAGGCTTAAATGAACTTGCAGTGATTAATCAGATATTTTATTGAATGTGGTAAATGTCCCTTGCATGGAAACAAATAATTCTTTCTATCTCAGTGATATCCCCTGTCACAGGGAGCACACTTTATTTACATTAACAACTTCACTCCATGCATTGTTTTTTATTGGTCTTGACAAGGTGGATGTCACTCGGGTGCATAAAAGTTATGGTACTAATTATTAGATGGAAACAGAAAATGTGAATATTATATGTAGACTTTCTGTAGCCTCTTGGTTTAAAAGGGAACCTCTAAATGTTTTTTTGTTAACTGTCATTTATTGCTGTCTACTTTTCCTGTATGTAGGCAACATATTACCTGCACTTATATGTATGCAGTTTATTATGCATTTACTTATATGTTCTTTAACTTAGTTATTTCTTATTATGGTGTTTTTAATCCAGCACTCTTTATAAATGCAACATCATGATTGACATCAACTGATTTATGCCTGCTTACATTGGGTTATATCACTATCATGTTCTTAGTGATGATACTTACAGGTGAAGTTTATTTTCTTTTCCACTAGATGGTGGTATTTACTGTTGGTTTATCCCTGCTTCAGCCTTTTAATATCTGTTTTTTTTTTTTTTTTTTTTTGGGGGGGGGGTTGTTTAAGTGATGTGCTGATGTTTCTGTATACATCAAGACATTCAGTGAGTCAAGTGCCACAGTGTATTTTCCTCCTTGACCTTCCCTACTTTTTTGGGACTTTATTAAACCATGGCCCCCCAAAAAATTTAGCTTTTCTAGTTCTGATGCTACCATAGAGTAATGTGAGCTTCATTTATAGGCTCCAATGGGGTACCTTTTTGCTTATGCAGTAGTGCGCCCTTTAAAGTCTGTGGATGCGAAATACGCTTTTCCTATGCCCACATTACTAAGGCTAAAGTTCCTTGTTTCTCCTCACTGATGTCAGTGCAAGGAAACTGCAAATTATAAAATTAATTTTATATATAAATATGATGACCAAAATGTTTCCTGATGGGGAAAGTGCTGTTCGGGACTACTTGCTGTAGTGCCGAGGTACATTTCAGAACATCTGCAAATCACTTTAAAATATATTCTGTGTGAATGTTTGCCACGGATGAATGTTTGAAAATGATGACTGCTGTCACTACTCCACCAAATATTCTTTAATTTACTGTTTATTAACATTTGTTTATCAGGATAGTCTGACTGGGCACAAGATCTCTTTTCAGTTGAGACCAAATGAGAAAAGCTCCACACAAAATGCATTAAGTTTACAAAAAGTTACAATAAGACAGAGGAGTAAAAGTCTAATACATTTTTAGAAGACAAAAGGTACATGTTATACATTCAAGTAGATAGTCCTAACAGTTAAACACAAAAGAGAAAAGAAATGAAATACCTTGAACATTAAAAACAGCTTAGTAGAGCTACTGTGGTACAGAAGTATGTTATTCACACTGCACATGTTACAGATTTGGCTAAAAGCCGTAAATAATCAGCAACAAGAGAGAAAGCCTGAGATATATGTGAACAATCAACAGCAAATAAGTACAGCAGCTACAGTAATGTGTACATTGTTATCACTGGTTCCTAGGTTTAGGCTTAATGCACAGTACTTATAGATAAATGATTTGGCTGCTATAGATGGATAAGATGGATGCAAGGGGAAGTTTAAAGGTACAGAAGAAAAGTGGTAAGTAGACAGTGGGCTGTTGAGTTGTAAGATACAAGGGTAGATTGTGAAGTACAGTAGAATGGCAATAAATAGATGCAGATATATTGAATTAGAAGATAAACATAGTGAATTAAGTTTAATAGAGAGTTTAAATTAACAATTTATGTTGCTCTCAGCTGTTTTTCTCATTGATATATTTATTCCACTCTGTGTTCAACATGTGTCTTGTAATCTCTTGACACAATTCTTTATTGTGTCTATTGTATTTATCTGATTTGATTACTTACATATACAAGAGGCCACCATGGGTGAAACTTTGGTTTAGGTTTTGTCTTATACTGAGTCAGTAAATCGGTTTGCATTCACTTTATTACATATTGTGCAGGAGATGTTCTTCATGTTTAATTGTTGCAGTCATTACATTTGGGTAATCTGCTGGCAGGTTGCCCTCAGTCGGCCTGAATATCAAAGTCTTGGGTCCTGCGTCAGTTGCTGTCTCCTCTTCCATGACGTCAGGTCGTCAGGGGTATAAAACATGCAGCCAACGCCATTTTCTTTAGTCTTTCTTGCTGCGCGGTGCCCGAAGCAGAAGCAGTTCGCAGTTGCCGGTCGGCCAACTCCTGGAATTTTCGCATTCGAGTTTCAGAACCGAAGTCTTCAATTAAAGCTAAGTACCCCATTGGGGAAACTTTTTCTTGCTCCATACCAATGTCAGTAAAAGTTAATAATTGCATTACTTGTGGGAAGCAAATACCTCATAAGGATTTCCATTTGTACTGTATTCCTTGCCTAGGCCCAGATCATAACGTGCTTTGCTGTCGGTTTTGTGCTAGATTTAAACAATGCACTGTTAAGCGTCAGTGTATCTTTGCTTCAAAATATTTTGGAAACAGATTTAAATACCCTGAAATGTCATTGGATAGCAATCCAACTACTGGAGTTCACAAAAAGTGCAAAGAAAAGGACAGAGACAGACTGTCGAGGTCCAAAACTGACGATGAAGCTTCTCCTAAGCCAGTCACCGGTTCGCCGGTACTCAGTGAGGTGCTTTCGTAGTCCCTGATACCCGCTACTTTTGATCGCAGGCCTCTACCGAGACCCATGTGGAGTCCGGCATGCCGCAAGATTCTCAGAATATTATACCCATGGATGTCTCTCCCTCGGATGGGTCCAGAGCCACTGAGCAGGCACCGGCTTCTGAGGGTGTTTTCAGGCCTCAGCATTTCTATATAAAACCGACGCCAGGTTCAAAAACAAAGACAAAAGCAATTTCTAAGGCAAAAAAAACGATGCATGAGCCACGTGCTCAGGCCTCTATGTCCAAAAAACAGATGATCAAAATGGCTGAAGACTTAATTACCTTGATCAGGGGTTCCCAACCCCCCACTGATAAGAGGCCTAGGCAAGACACAGATTATGAATCTTCAGATCAGGTTTCTATTTCTTCTGATTCCTCTTCTGATCAGGAATTTTTTATACCATCCTATGAGGATTCAGATGCAGAGGAATCCATCCCATCTGCATGTTCTCCTGAAGATTGTTCTTTTGGAGAAACCTTGCATACTTTGAGGGAGCATTTTCATTGGGAGAGTCAAGATTTCTCAGAATCAAAAAAGAGGCTTAGGGATTTCCTTCTTCTTCCTCAGCATAGGCCTTTGGCCATACCTCCTGTATTAGACATTGTTGATGATGTGTTTTCGGTATCAAGCATGGCTCCAGATTCCCTACTTCCGGCTTCTAGCAAGCCAGACAGATATTACAGGGTTCCTGACTCCCACAAATTTTTATTCAAAAATCCTGCTGCTGACCCTGAAACTATCTCACAGGGTCCCAAAGGTGTAAAGGCCTCAACAGCTAAGAATCCTACCCCCTCTGATAGAGATTCCAGGGTGCTGGATAGATGGATAACGAAGGTTTATACGTCTGCAACCTTGGCAATTAGGGCCTTAAACTGCCAGTTTCATATGCTTAAATATCAACAGCATGTTATGGGATTATTGAAACAGAAAATGATGTTGATTTCTGAACGTGTGGAAAATAAAGAATTACAGGATTTATTGCATGCAGCAGAACATGTTGGAAAGCATACTTTGCAATGTGGTTTTGATTCCTTGGAGGCCTCCTGCAGGGCCGCAGTTACTGGATCTGTGCATGCCTGGCTCAAGGAGCAAAATCTGCCTGATCATGTTAAAGCTAAATTGTTGGATGCACCTTTACAGCATGATACTCTGTTTGGAAATAAGGCAGAAGAGGTTTTAAAGAAAATGGAAGACAAAGCTAAGTCTATGCAAACTGTAAAAGACTTCTTACAAGTGCAGCCACCAAGATTCAGTAGATACTGGCCTACAAAAAAATTGGTCCTTTCCTGTGTCCAACAGAGCCTCATGGGGCAAATCCAGGCGCTCAAAAGGCTCTAGATACCAATCACAAGGTTCTTACAGGTCAATGCAATGGGGTGCCTCTACCTCCAAATCTGGAGGAAACAAAGCACAACCCTACAGTAAACAGTCTCAATGACTTCCCTCTGTCATCACCAAGTACTTATCTTTTGGCAGCCCCCTTAGGGGGAAAACTAGCACTTCATGCTCAAAATTGGCAGTTAATAACCCAGGACAAGTGGGTATTAAACATAGTATCCCAGGGATACAGATTTAATTTCCATACCTTGCCAATTCCAAATGGTTGTTCAGATCTGCCACAAAACCAATGGGCAGAGGCACAGAAACAAGTTACGTCCCTGATGGATATGGGGGCTATTCAGCCAGTACCAGAACAGGAAAAAGGACAAGAGTTTTACTCAAGACTGTTCTTGTTACCCAGAAAAGACAATGCCTGGTGCCCAATACTGGATTTATTGAATTTGAACACATTCTTGGACATTCCAAAATTCAAAATGCTGACTTTGCAACAGCTTCTGCCCATGATGGGCAAGAATGCTTTGCTAGTGACTCTAGACTTAAAAGAGACATACCTTCATATCCCAATAAGGGAATTGTGCAGAAGATACCTCCGCTTCAAGACTGGTTTTATGCATTAACAATTCTCTGCACTGCCCTTTGGCTTATCTACTGCGCCCAGGATCTTTACAAAGTGCCTGGCACCAGTAATTGCATTTTGCAGACAAAGAAGCATACAAATCTATCCTTACTTGGATGACTGTCTCATTCAAGCAGAAAACAAGGACATTCTTCTTCAGCATCTGGCGTTTGTAAAAAGGCTGCTAACATTCCTAGGGTACACAGTAAACAAAAAGAAATCACAACTGGTTCCCTCTCAAAGGATTACATTCCTGGGTGCAAGCTTGAATACAACTGCCCAGATGGCTTACCTTATGCCAGACAAACAAAGGCAATTGACTATTTAATTCAAACAGATGGCAACAAAAACCCAGTTATCTGCAAGACAAATTCTGCAGGCTTTGGGGTTCATGGCATCCTGCATTCTACTAATTCCATATGCAAGACTGCAGTGGTATCTAAAAAGTTTATGGAGTCAACATTGTCACAGTCTGGAAACAATGATTCCTCTCATTCCCAGCCTACAACAGGAGTTTCTTTGGTGGGCAGAGACCTGTCACCAGAACATGGGATGGTCTTTCACTCTACCCCCTGCCAACCAAACCCTAACTACAGACGCATCAGACTATGCTTGGGGGGGCCCACCTGGTGGGGAGATGCAATCAGGGCATATGGATCCCAAAACAAATGCATCTGCATATCAACCAGAAAGAGATGTTAGCTGTTCAGAATGCCCTGACAGCTTTCAAGGACTTACTTCATCCAGGACAACTACTGATAAAGACGGACAACACCATGGTTATGTGGTACATAAACAAGCACATTCCTACCCTCTTTGCAGACTAGCCATGGCATTGTGGGACACAGCCCTGACTTGCCAAGTACATCTTCAAGCTCAATTCCTGCCAGGAAAACAAAATACTCTGGCAGACGACCTAAGCAGAAATCTTATGGACCCTCACGAGTGGAAACTGGATCCACAAGTCTTCAGCATGATAACAGAGAAATGGGGGAGCCCGGACATAGATCTATTTGCCTCTCCCCAGAATTATCAACTGGACAAATTCTGCACAAGGACTTATCACAGAAAAGCATGGAAAGTGGATGCCCTATCCTTCAGTTGGAAAAAACCTATCAGTCTACGCCTTTCCTCCTCTGCCTCTTCTTCCCAAGGTCTTACTAAAGGTCAGACAGGAAAAAACAAAAATTATCCTAATTGCCCCGGACTGGTCTCGCCAGCACTGGTACCCATTTCAAAGGAATATGTCTCAACTCCCTCCTTGGTACTTGCCTTAAATACCTCATCTGCTGTCTCAGCAGAGCAATCAAATTCTGCACAATCAGCTCCAAACTCTGAACCTGGCAGCATGGCTGATCATGTAATTATTCAAACAACACCTCTCAGTAAGTCTGTGTTGGATGTCATTTTGGAAGCCAGAAGGCCTAGTACTAGAAAATCTTATGCTGATAAATGGAAGAGATTCTGTGCTTGGAACTAAGCACAAGGGACTGACACAGCAAAGCCAAATATTCCTCAGATTTTACAATACTTGACTGAGATGCTTGACAAGAGCCTATCTTTTTCATCAATAAAAATCCATGCCTCTGCCATCTCGGCTCATTACAACAGAGATCCTCCCATCTTTTCTCATCCTCTGCTAAAACAATATCTTAGAGGGGGCAAAAATTTAAGGCCTCTCAGAAGATCACCAACTCCTGCATGGAACCTCAATTTTGTGTTGGAAAAGCTCACCCTGCCTCCATTTGAACCAGCAGCTACTGCAGATATAAAGTTTTTATCTTGGAAAACAGCTTTCCTTCTGGCAGTCACTTCAGCAAGAAGGGTTTCAGAACTACAGGCCCTCATGGCTGTGGGGCCTTTTACTACATTTACCCGGACAGGGTGTCCCTCAGGACCAATCCTTCCTTTATGCCTAAGGTGGTATCCAGTGTGGCTCTTAACCAAACTTTTCACCTGCCAACCTTTTACCCAATTCCGCAGAACAAGGGGGAATGGATTCTGCATTCCTTGGACCTACACAGACAACTAAGATTCTACTTAAACAGAACCAAATCTCTAAGAAAGTCTGAGCAGCTACTGGTGGCATTTGCTGCAGGATCAGAGAGAAAGGCTATTTCAAAGCAGACTATTTCAAAGAGGATAAGCCACTGCATTCGTTTCTGCTATTTGCGTCATGGTAAACCGGTGCCCAAGGGAATCGGGTTACATTCCATCAGGGCTGCTTCTACCTCAGCAGCTTTTCTCAGAGGGGTGCCAACCAAAGACATTCTAGAAGCTGCTACTTGGAGCTCTGTTCATAGTTTTACAAAGTATTGTCATTTGCCTTTCTTCTCTAAGTCCAGGGCAGGCTTTGCCACTGCAGTTCTGCAGGGCCTTATAGCAGCTCCTAATACTATTTAGTTTCAGCCTCCCATCCATAGCTTTGGGATTCTACCCAAATGTAATGACTGCAACAGTGAAACACAAAGAACATAATACAGTTGTGTACACTTACCATAAATGTAGATGTTCGAGTGTATTCACTGTTGCAGTCCGGGATACCCACCCACCATCCCCCTTTTTTCTAGAACTTCTCTTTCCTTCACTATATTCTACAGCCTTTGTGGTGTATTTGCTTTTAGATGAAGGTAAAGTTTATCTTGTTACAATTGCATTTATATATATATATATATATTTTTTTTTTTTCCTCATTTGGGGGGGGCACCTGACATCTGGGGCAAGAAAATGGCATCAGCTGCATGTTTTATACCCCTGACGACCTGACGTCATGGCGTCATGGAAGAGGAGACAGCAACCGACGCAGGACCCAAGACTTTGATATTCAGACTGACTGAGGGCAACCTGCCAGCAGATTACCCAAATGTAATGACTACAACAGTGAATACACTCGAACCAACTACATTTATGGTAAGTGCACACAGCTGTACTTTCTGTATTGTGGTTTGTTTCCTATTGTTCCAGGTACACTTCTATGCTCCATAGAACTTCATTTGAGGTTTTGTGTGTGTGTGCATATATATATATATATATATATATATATATATATATATATATATATATATATGGGTCTAGGACACATGCTTGACTAGCATATGTCCGAATCACAAAACATCAAATCCACATACACGAAAGCGTTTAACATCGAAAAGCGCTTCCGTGTATGTGTAGTTCAAAAAAAAAATCTACGTTTCTGCATGGCGGGCTTTGCCCCCTGCACCCCCCACACCCCCCCTACTTTATTATTCTCACTCCGAGATCACACTACAGTGGGGAAAAGGGAATTTTCCCTTACCCACACTGTAGTCCGATCTATGAAACAGGCACACATACACGGAAGTGCTTGTCGATGTTAAGTGTTATCATGTATGTGTGTTCAATGTTTTGTGATTCAGACATATGCTAAGTAGGGGGGGTGCAAGGGGGCAAAGCCCCCCTGCAGAAACGTAGACTTTTTTCTTTTTGAACTACACATACACGGAAGCGCTTTTCGATGTTAAACGCTTTCGTGTATGTGTGTTTGATGTTTTGTGATTCGGACATATGCTAGTCGAGCATGTGCTGGATCCCATATATATATATATATATATATATATATATATATATATATATATATATATATATATATATATATACATATATATATACATATATATATATATATATATATATATATATGTGTGTGTGTATATATATATATATATATGTATGTGTGTGTGTGTGTGTGTTTGTGTGTGTGTGTGCGTGTCTGTGATTGTGTGCATTTATAATCTCTCTTTCTTTCTGTTTGTATATATATATATATATATATATATATATATATATATATATATATATATATATATATATATATATATATATATATATATATATATATATACTAACAGCAGAGACCTCCAAGGCAGAAAAGCACTCAACCACCACAACACAACACTAATCAAGAGACACATAACTCTCCTAAACAGTGTGCCCCTTAACCAAAGCCCCTGAGGCAAAACAGCATGCCCAAGACACTAGTCATAGATTACTCGATAGTGAGGCACACTGATGTCCTACTCACTAGGTTGAATAAGGAGAAAGTAACAGTCAGCTGCCTGTCAGGCACCAGGATCCGCCACATAACACATGCACTCATGTCCCTCAACAACAGGTACAAATATGACTCTGTCATTGTACATATGGGTGTGAATGATCTGAGATGTACCTCCCTGGACTACATGAAAAGAGACATGGAGTAGCTCTTGGATTATGTAGCCCAGGCGGGTATGACCCTAGCCCTGAGCAGCATCCTACCATCACCCAGAATGATACCACAGTACAAGCAGAAGATGAATGATGGTGTCATTCTAAAGAGATCCAGTATCTGTCTGCCTTGGATGACATGATTGACAGACCTCGATGCTTTGCCAAAGATGGCCTGCATCTGTCACCCCTGGGGTTCTGGATACTGGACAAGTCTCTTGCCACCCCTATAGTGCCTTTTTTAGGTGGTGTTCCAAAAACCAAATTACCACTGTAACAGCTACAAAGAAATGCAATTTTGAGGGTCATGCTGCTCAACGCTAGAAGTCTAAATCTCAAAATGCACTCACTCGAAGTACTCCTTATAATGGAGAACATTGACATTTGTGCTGTAACAGAGACCTGGTTCAAGGCAGCAGAAAGCACCCCTGCACTACCAGGCTACAACTCATTCCACACTTTTCGGCCCCAGAACTTGAACCGAAGCTCCAAAGGTGGTGGTGTCTCCATATTCATAAAGGATGCACACACCTCCAGACTGGTAGCCCAACATAACGCATCTGCGATATTTCAGGTGCAGCTAACATTGGGTAAGACAACAATTCAGGTCGTAGCCTGCTATAGGTCCCCAGCCATTTCCAAAGATTCACACTCCACATTCTTAAGCACCCTGGAAAATATTAGGGTCCAACATAACACTCTCATACTGGGCAACTTCAACTACCCCTCCATTAACTGGGAAAACTACTCATGTACCAATACACTTGCCCAACGCTTTCTGGAATTCATTAATTCCAATGCCCTGGACCAACTTGTTCTTACCCCCACTAGAGGTAGCAACATCCTTGACCTGGTCATTACTAACACGGGTGACCATTGCTCCACACCAACAGTCAACTCCTCCCTGGTTAAATCCGATCACAAGCTAATCACCATGGAAATCCACATTCCACCACCCCCAACAAAGGTAACCACCATGAAAAACTTCTCCAAAGCTAACTTTGGGCTCCTAAAAACAGAGGTGGCTAACTTCACAGCACCCATGCAAATGGAGAATAGTTGTATGACTGCCATATCATATACCAATGCACTGTACAAACACGTACACAAATGCATGGATCTCGCCATACCCAATAGAACTAAAACGCTCTCCTCAAAAAAAAAGGAAGCTAATCTGGTGGTCCCCTGCCATAAACAAACTGTACAACAGAAGGAGAAAACTGATGCGGAATAAGGTGAAATTCCAAGACTGGAAAGACTCCCTTATCAGCCTCAACAAAAGGCTGAGATCCCTCATCAAATCCTCTAAAGCTAGCTATGAAAACAGAATTGCAGCAGATAGTAAAGATAACCTCAAGGCCTTCTATAGTTATGTAAAGAATCTCTATGGCAATACCCAGATTTGCTCTGAGCTACTGCAAAATGGTATCTCCTATACCGAGCCAACAGATATTGCAAATATACTGGCGAACAGATTCAGTGATAACTTTACCCCCCCAAAGGACCAATCACAACACCAGTAGATTGCCAGGCACCTAGTATTACTGCTGCACAGGTTAAAACAGCACAGTACAAGGCCAAGAATACAGCTTCTATGGGATCTGACAGTATCCCTAGCTGTGTTCTACATGAACTACAGAGTGAACTGGCACCTCACCTGTGTGCCCTGTTCAATCACAGCCTCACCTCAGGCTTTGTCCCCACCAAATGGTGCACTGCTACAGTCATCCCTCCCCACAAAGGAGGAGTGACTACAGACCCCGGGAACTAACACCCCATTAGCCTGACGAGTCTGATATGTAAAGCTATGGAACGCATCATCATGGACCTAATAAACAAGGATATAGGGAATCTCAAAACTCTGGATCCTACACAGTTTGGTTTTGTGAAGGGTAGATCATGCCTGCTCAACTTGGTTGACTTCTTTGAGTCACCAGAGCTGTGGATGAAGGTAAGGTGGTTTATGCAGCCTACCTTTATCTGGCCAAGGCTTTTGATACCATTCCCTACTCAGGAATCATAGAAAAACTTACTAAGCTAGGTGGGTTGCAAACTGGCTCACAGATAGAACCCACAGTGTGAAAGTAGCTGACTCCAAGTCAGACTGCTGACCAGTCATGAGTGGAGTCCTGCAGGGTTCGGTCCTGAGTGCTGTCCTGTTTGGTATCTACTTCTCTGAAGTCCAGGCCAACATGAAGGGACTCTGGCTGACAAAGTTTGCAGATGAGTGCAAGTTGGGAGCTATTATTAACCCCCCAAGTGATGCTGACATCCTACAGAAAGGCCTCAGTGAGACCAACAACTGGTGTCAGAACCATGGCCTTAAGCTCAATGCCAAAAAATGTGTCTTCATCCCTTTTGGGAAAAACCTGATTCCCTTGAATTACCACATTGATAGTAGTCCACTAAACACAGAAGGCGTTATAAGAGATCTGGGAAGACAGGTTGACAGCAACCTCTCTTTTGACCACCACATTGCCACTGTGGTCATAAAGTCCTTCTATGTGGCACATCTCATTACTAAAGGTTTCGCATCCAGGAAGAAAGAGGTCATTGTCTCCCTCTACTCTTCCTTCATTAGGCCAATTATCGAGTACAATGCCCCATTTGGCATGTACCTCACTAGACACCTGCAACAACTGGAGAGGCCGCAAAAGTACCTCACAAAGAGGATCCTAGGCCTTAAACACTTGTCCTATATGGACAGACTCAAAAAACTCCAACTATTCTCTGTCTCATATCGCCTACTTAGAGGTGATCTCTGCTTGACTTACAAAGCCATGTCTGACCCAGCTCTGTTAGGAATGCTACATCTAAAGAAATCACAATCCCTCCACACCACATGCTCCAGAGACCTCAACCTCACTACCACAATCAACAGAACATGCTGGAGGGACAGGTTTATTACCCAGAGACTGCCCATGCTATGGAATAGACTTCCCATACATGTCAAGCAGTGCACCTCACTGGCCCTCTTCAAGAGAAATCTTGAGTGGATGGAAAATAGAAAATTCATCCCGGGGATCACTCCAGTGGTTCTACTTGACAGAGGCACTAGGAACTAAGGTTGGGTGGCACAATGCCAGGGTAATGCTGTGGGCTAGGCTTGTAAAGGCTCCAGGGCCATTAGCCTAGTACACACCTATGAACCTATATATATATATATATATATATATATATATATATATATATATATATATATAAAATTTCTTTCTAATGGTTGGTGCCTTCTAGGCATGCGATAACAGAACTTACCCAGGTCTTAAAGAACATTTCTTTTTAATACAAGCAGTATAGCAGATGGGATCAGGATCCAGTAGCTGTTGAGAGACAGTTTTACCAGAATCAGAACATTAAGTTCAGTGGACTCCTCTGCTGCTCCAGGATTGTATGCTGGTGACTTTCACCAAGGTGCAGCTCCAAATTGTTTCAGAGTAGCAAATCCAGTTATTTTAGAATCAGGTTTATGGCTCCAGTCATCTCCATTAGCATTCACTGAATGTAGACTGGTAGAGTTCTAGGTTTTGGACTTCTGTTTGGTATAGTGTGTTACTTCATACCTGAGTCCTTTGTTTCCTATATGATCTAATGAGAGTAATTACAGTTAGAATGAATAAACTTGCTGCCTAGTCAGTGTGATTGTAGTGACAAAGTAAAAAAAAATATCAAAAATGTTGCAAACTCTCCATTCACTAATTGAGAAATAACCCTTTGTAGGGTAAATCACCCTACTAAAAGTGAATGTGTAAAAGAAATTAAAAGTATAAAAATAATTTGTGTAAACAAAAGTAAGTGCTATCAGACCTAGGTCTTTATTGGTAACCTCTAAATGAAGATGCAAATAAACTTATTGATTATAAAAGACATAGTCATAAAACCATGTAAACTATAAAACAAGAAAACATAAAAAAATAAAAAGGACACCAGTGGACACTACAAAGAATCGAGACTGGATCAATATTCCAGGTTTGATGTGAAAGTGACATGTATTAATGGTTCTAATAATAACTATGCTGGTCTTGTCTCAGTTTGATGCTTTTGATGCATTCAAACCTGGTTTATAGCAGGCATTGAGCCTAAACTGCTACTTGAGTTCCATTTGTTCCAAAAGGGCATCCAAGCCTTCAGTCTTAATGTGCTTCACCAAAGAAATAATGACACAAAATTTAAAATTCTCAAAGTTTTTGCGCACATTGCTGTGTTTGAGGAGTGATTTATATTACATTTTATTTTTGATAGTGTAGACATTTTTTATAGATTCTAAAATAGGTCTGATGTTCTTCCTATTCTACAAACTGGGATTAGATAAACTACCAGTTGAGAATTGCAGTTGCTCCAAACTTTGTCTCGATAATCTGGTTGTTGGCTCACTGGAAAGCATCAGAGTTGTTCATGAAGTGAAATACCTGCATCTCCATCAAACCAAACTTTTCAAAGCCTGACCTTGAACTCGAGGAAAAGGGCTACATTAGCTCCCTATAGCCATCATTTAATGTTAAAGCATGCCTTGTTCTAAATTATACAGCTAAGTGATTTATTTACAAGAATAGTTCATTTATTCCTAGTAATATTTATTTCATTAAGAATGATGGTAGTGGATTAGTTTGGGGGTCTGGGGTCTGGGTTGCTGACAAAAGGTAAACAGAGAATATCAATAAATTTTTTATCCCATTGTAAAATCTATATATTTTTCAACAATGTTTTCATAATGGGGAGATAAATTTGAACCAAGGAATTGTTTTCTCTCTAGGGCTACAGGATTCCATGAAAATAATTTACTAGTGTTCAAAGCTTTTGTCACTAAAACTTTTATTGGCCGTAAGAGCTTGCATACAAAAACTTTATTTACTACTGCCATTTGATAACCATTTAGATGGGAAGTTCTCCAGATCCTTTTCATCTGGGAGAAATAATCAGCTTTCATTAAGGCAGCGGTTTAGTATTTGAAATATTTTGAAAGACCGCACTAGTTTAAAAAGCAAACTATTTACAATCCAGATAGATAAAGACAGTAAAATGCAGATTTATAACAAATATTTTGAGTAGACAATTATTTACAATGTGAAAAGAGAAAGGCAGATGCTGATTTGCAGACAATATTCTGGATACATGAACACACAAAATTTGGCATTAAAGTCCCCTGTAAAAGTAGCATGTGGTAACACCATCAAAGATTCCTTTATTACAGCTTTCCATCCTTATCTCTGCAGAAACAAACACATTGACTCCAACTGACTGAATACTATCTCAAGATCCCACCTGGAAGTAATCTTTAGAAAAAGGTAGGAGTAAACTACATAGGAAAATGTGAATTGTAGGAACAATACATACTGGAGAGGAATGAGGTTTAAAAGAAGGCAGGATTTAAATGAGCTATGCAATGTGTGACTGAAAATGATTGGGTAAATTATAGGTGATGCATTTTTTGCAACTGGGAGTGTGTCAGTATGGTTTGTGATGTAAAATGCTTGCAAATAGGATTACGTATACAAATATTAGCGTTAGAAGACAAAGTGCACAGAGAAAGCCTGAGATTTTCTACTCTGACAGAGAAATTGAAAGGAACAGACTGTGTTAATGTTATGAAAGCACTAAAAAGCAACTGGAATTTGTTAACTGAAAGGGCACAGTGAGTCCATGCTCCAAACCTGGTTATGAGAAAGCAGCCAAGACCTGTATTAGTAAAGATGCAATCATACCAGCAGAAAGAGTTGATCCTAACAAATCTGTGGCAGAAGGGCAAAGTACTAAAAATTGGAGACAGCAGAATGTTTGTGGAGAATTATTGTTCACTGTACACCAGACAGAAGAGAAGCACATTTATCCCAGCAATCATGGAATGTCAAGAGACAGGTATGAGATTCAAGCTTCTGCATCCACCTGTCTTCATAGTGTTTTTCCTTAAGGATCAAAATAATTTTTTATGCAGAGCAGGTTAAGGAGAAAATAAAAAAAAGTTTATAAATCAAAAGGTGAGTCAGCAAGTAGAAGATGCCTCTGTTTCTCAGTTTTCTGATGGTAAGGATCATAGAAAGACTTTTCCCCATGAAATATTTTCCAATGTTCCAAATGAAAATTCTTGAGAGACTGTAAAAAAGTGAGGTGTTTATTAATGAATCAGTAGTAACTTGGACTTGAACAAGAAGAAGATCAGCAGCTCTGAAATTATTGAATAAATGGAAGGCTGAAAAGAATCTGATCACTGATCACATTTGTGAAAAATTGTTTTGCAAGAAAAAGTGGCTAAAGAACACTGGACTTTTGTTGACTTTGTTAAACTTGTGGGTGGACTGTAGAGCATAAGACCCACTTTATATCATTAATGTTTAGAAGCGCACTAAAGGGGGAAAACTAAGTAAAACAATTGTTGTTTATATTAGTATTTATATGAAACTTTTCATGATATAAATTCCATTAAAACAGTTTAATATAGCATGTAGTCAGAGATATTCTAAATGTGGGAGGAGTCTTTTCAGGGACTGCTCTATATGTTAAAGATATTAACGTAAACAAGTACTTTTTAGTTGTAAGAAATATAGGTTTTACAGTAAACAAGAAAAAAGGCTGGACAAAAGCATGTTCATTGTTCATATGCTGTGATCTTTGGCTGCTGGAGTGGGGTGTAAATGTGCACTGATTATATTATATATAAAATTAGGATATTTTCTCTTTTTATTTTACAAGGGCAGATGTCTAAATTACTACCTTTGACATAAGCTGTAAACAGCGATGAAAATATTAAGCTTCTTGCAACCACAAAGACATTAGCTTGTTTGTTTTTCACTGGCAAATGTTCAGTGTAGTTGAGATGTCTGCAGAAGAGGGCAGCTATACATTCTTTTCTGAGTGAAATTTACAAATGAGGGCAGCTATCCATTCTTTTCTGAGTGAAATTTACAAAGACTCATTGGTGAATAAAATTTCCATGGAGACAAGCTGTCTGAAGGTGCAAGCAGTTAATTTTTAGAATTCTGACAATTCTTTGATAAGGGAAACACAAAATTTGAAGATACAATGGCAATCAGTTAAGTGAAAAGATTAAGTTTGAAATTACAAGAGGTAAATAAGTGGTGTAATCCTTCCTTGGAGCATTAATAATTTAATGCAGTCAATAGAACAGTGTACAGTTTAGTTTATTTAAAGGTAACCAGTTCACTTTTTCTTAGGTCTAAAAGTTAATGTTTTCTGAAAGCATGTAAACTGTTTTTCACATCTGGGGGGGAGGAGAGATCAGAAAATAACAGACAGCAGTGTAAGTTGCATCATGGGCTGTAGCATGCGCTTTAGCATGGGTAGCCTTAATTTTAGGTTAGATAATGCCTGTAGATGCAGCCATCAATTTGGGTCAATTGTTTCCTTCTGGCAGGTTAAACCTCATGTTTTGAAGATGCATATAGTTTTGTGTGTTTGTTCCAAGTTGGTAGGGGATGGGGGTGTTTTCTGTTTAGTTTTTGTTTGAGGGATTTTATTAAAGCAAAACATCTTGAAAAATGTAACAGGTTTAAATGGAGATGAGAAGAAATTACTATACAAAAATCAACCTGCCAACATTAGTATATGCACGTAACACAAAAGCTAGAAATAGACATCCAAAAAATATCATGTATAATAGGTGAGAACAGTAGCTTTTAATTATGATGGCTCTGCTGTTCATATTATCCTGTAATGTGAATGGTTTTACAGGTAAAGATAAAAAGGAAAGAATATTGTATTATATTAAGAAATGTAGAATGCAAATAATCCTGAAGAAATGAGCATGTGAATTTGACACATGATTTTCAGAATGGATATTCAGCAAAATATAAGAGACAGAGGAAATGTGGCGTAATTATAATTGCTAGAAGGGCTCTGATAGTGATAGATGAGAAGAATAAGGCAAAATAGTAGATTTGCGGTAGTAAGGGCTTCTGGCAAGGGAAGAGGATTAAAATGGTATGTGTTTATATTCCACCAAAAACTGCTATTATGGAGGTTAAGAAACTTTTGTGAGAAATAATCAGCTTTCTACAGGGAATATTATTTATTGTTAGCGAATGGTATTTGATTTTCAATAGTGAGAGTGCATCAGGGGGACCTAGAAGGGACAATATAACAAAAGAAAGTAGATTTCTGAAGAAAGTTATGAAATTATTTGATATGGAAGATGTGACTTCAGTAGTAGGAACTCAGAATTTACATACTATTCCCCAAGGTACAATAACTGGGCTAGACTAGGTAGAAATTATATTTCACAGGAACATGTGCATTTGATTGAAAGTTTTGACACATCCAATAACTATTTCTGATCATGCACCAATAAAAACTAAGATAAAATACAAGGTAATGAAGTACAAATAAGACACTGGTGCTTTCCCACCTACTAAGGAATGAATAGTGCAAAATTATTTGAGAGTTAATAGGGAAGACTGAAATATCTTCAGAAGTTGTAGCTAGTGATTTGGTATAACATGAACATGGGGTTTACAAATAGGGTTGAAATAAAAGAGAAAGAGAAATGGTTAAGAAGTATTAGAAATGACTTAGAGTGACTGACAAAGCTTTAAGTATTGCAGAATAAGGGGAATCTCACAGAACAAGAGGAGGCGTAAATGCCGAGTACTAAAGTGAAAATAAGGGAGTATCTGGGTAATATGCCTGCGTTTAGAAATATTGCAGTTAAGCAACTATTTTTTGATAACAGCTCCAGAGCACAAAACCTTTTAGCACAATGACTTAGGCAACAGAATGTTGAAATGGTTGTTACAACCAGAGATCCTGTAGAGGTTTCAGAGATATTCTGGAAATTTTAAGAAAATTTGTATAAAGCAGAGAAATGTGGAAATCAAGAAAGAGCACAAATTGAAATATTTATGGAAGACTAGTATATGACAATTAGAGGTAGATGAGGCTCAATGGCTAATAGTTAAGATAGGAGGTGATGAGTTAAAAACAGTGATGTGCAGTCAATCTTCAGGAAAGTCTCCAGGGACAGATGGTATTCCTGTGGACATTTGGAAATTAGGAGGGAAATCAAGAAAAAGCACAAATGGAAATACTTATGGAAGACTTAGGTATGCCATGGTTAGAAGTAGATGAGGGTCAACAATTAACAGTTAAGGTAAGAGGAGATGAGATAAAAATGATGTATAATCAATCAACAGGAAATTCTCTAGAAAGAGATGGTATTCCTGTGGATGTTTGCATGCTAGGAGGGAAGAAAGTGGTAAAGATCTGGAAGATTTTTATTAACAGAAGGATATGTGAAGGATCAGAGTCAGGAATTAAAGTGGAGGTTCCTGCCAAATAAACTGTATTTGAACAGAGGGGTGTCATCTTTCTCCTTTATTTGTTTTATGTTTAGAGCCATTGGCAAAGAAAATAAGGGACTCAGAAATACAAGGATATGAATAGTGTGATAATCAAGAAAAATTGGCTTTATTTGCAGATTATATTATTTTGTACCAGAGAAATCCAGAAAAGGACATCTCAGTGCTATGGAACACTTTGAGACAGTTTCAAGTCTTTTCAGGATATAAAATCAGTGATGATAAAGCAAAGGCTATAGCTATAAATTATGTACCCACACACAAATTGGTTCAGCAATACCCATATTTATGTGAGCATTGATAAGATAAAGTATTTAAGAGTATGGATTAAAAGGGCTTCCATTATGGCAGCTAAGAATATGTGGGAAGAGACTAAACCAAAGATAATACTAAAACTGAAAAACTGGAAACTCTTATTTATGGGTATGGATTGTAAGATAAAAGCAGTGAAAATGTCTTTAGTCCCGTTAGTCTTATACATGGGTCAGGTGTACTTTTATCAACCTGAGGAGAAGTTGTGGACAATAATTAATAAGGAATTAAAGGAATTTACCTGGAAGGGAAAGAGTGCAAGACTTAAGTGGGATAAGTTGATCCTTCCAATATAAAAATTGGTTTAGGTTTAACTGATTTGAAGGGATATTTTAGAGCTAAACAGTTAAGGCTCATATACATAATGCAAGCAAAATGTTATAATTCAAAGTTGAAAGGGATGATGATGAAGCAAAGGGTAAATTCAAGAAACAGAGAGTGGGATTTTAGATGCAGATCCTTAAGGAGACTAACAACAACATACAGAATAGTATATTCATAAAGTAGCATAAAGTACTGTGAGAACTAAGCCAGTACAAGAACAGATAGGGGAGATGTTGACAATAACGATGATTGCAAGTAGGGGTACAGAAAATAGACAAAATGGGGCTGAAATTTACTGGAGAAATCTGACAAAGGAACCAAGATATTGGGAGTAAATAACTCAAACAGGAAAGGTAATAGTGTGGAATGAGGGCAAGAAGACATTTGGATTGCAGGCTAGAGACTGTCTTTCCTACTATGGCTTGACCTCAGAGTACAGGCAGAGAGAAAGGGATAATGAATTTGGAAAGACCTGCTCTTGTAGAGCTTTTAGTTTAATCTAGAACAGATGCAGTTGTTAAAAAGGAATAATTAGTACAGCATGTAACATTTTGCATGATAACAATAAACCAATCAGAGGCGATTGCAAAAGACTGGGAAGAGAGGCTGGAAAAAGCAATTTGTAAGAAAATAATGGGAATACATTTGTATGCCTCCTTAATATGCAGCCAAATCCAGAAGGTTTAGAATCTTTGCTTGGAAGTGTTTGTATAGATATTTTTATATCTCAAGAAGACTTCATTGACTTTTTCCTGAGGTAAATAGCAAATGTTGGAGGTGTGATGGAGAAGAAGGAGGCATTTGGGAACATAAGATTTGGGAGTGTAATGAATTGGCAGATTTTTAAAAACTTCCCTACAGAGTATTTTTGTCAAAAATATTGGGTGAGCAAAGAGCTGTAAGTAAAGAAATGATTCGTTTGAGCTGAGATACAAGATGCTAATTGCCTAGGCTGACAAAAAAGTAATTACTAGAAAATGGAAATCAAAGTCTATACCAGCTGTATTTGAGGTATTGAATATTATAAAAGAGATAAAAGAACTGGAAGAGGGATCTTTAGAAAAGGAAGGAACAAATTTCATAGAAGTAAATGGAAATTCGGGGAACAATACATGCATAATAATAATGAGGAGGAGTGAGGTTCATGGAAGGCAGGAATTGAACAATTTATGTAATGTTGCTTAGAGCGTATGATATATAACAATACATGTGATATATAATTTGTAAATGTGAACTTGTCAATATGATTTGATTAGTTTTATATAGATGTAAGTTTGCCTATGTCACAAGTGGTAATTCAGTAAAAGTGTTTTAAAAAATCTTGAAAAAATTAAATCTTTCTAAACTCATGCATATTATCCAGGTGCTCTCTTATTTTCTATTTAGCACTCTGCAATAGCATCTCTTCTTGTTCTGTCAGATTTCTCTTATTTTACAATACTTTAACCTTTCTCAGCCCATGTAAATAATTGTTATTACTTCTTAATTAATTTCTACTCTATTTCAAACTCCACTTTCATTTTATCCCACTCACTAACTGTAATGTCTGGAGTACTTTCTATCTTCCATAACTCCTGGATAATGTCCACTACCCATTCCTTAAATTCCTCTCTTTTTAACAGGTTGATTAGAAATTGCCAGTGTCTCATTTTTGCTTCATTACCCTGCACATGATCTGAAATAATTATTGGATGTGTGTCAAAGTTCTCAATTAAATGTGCATGTTCCTTTGAAATAAAATGTCTGACTAGTGTAGCCCAGTTACTGTACTTGGGAAATAATATGTAAATTCTCTATGAGTACCCACTACAGAATCCATGTCTTTCACCCCAAATATTTTCATAAATTTCTTCAGAAATCTACCCTCTTTTGTAATACTTTCCCATCTTGGCCCCCCAGATACATCCCCATTGTTGCAAATCAAATTCCAGTCCCCACCAATAAGTAATATTCCCTGCTGAAAGCTGATTATCCCCCCCCCCCAAATTTTAAGTTCCATAGTCGCAGTTTTAGGTGGAATATAAATACATGCCAGCATAATCTTTATCCCTTAATTCTAGCCCCTTACTACCATAAATGTGATATTTTTAAGTTTTTCCGCTCTCTTCTACCACTACTGGAGCTCCTCTAGCAACTAATATAAGGACTCTTTTTCTGTTTCTGATAATCTGAAGAATATCTATCCTGAAATCCTTTCTTTATCAAGTTCACATGTTCATTTTTTTCCCAAGGTTTCTCTTGTAGCATTGCTATTTGCACTCTGCATTTATTAATATAGTTAAGTATTTTTTCCTTTTTGTGTATGCCATTGACACCATTCACATTCCAAGATGATATGGAAAGAGTTGCCATTATGTTAAGAAGTCTTATTCCCACCTATTATTTTTGAAAGCATTTTTAAATGTCTATTTCCAGTTTTGTGATGCATGAACCTGTTAATGTTTGGCAGGTTAATCCTTTTGTAAATATTTTTCTTATCATCATCATTGGAACCTATGTCACATTTTACAAGACATTTAGTTTCAATAAAAACACTCAAAAACAAACAAACACACATACCCAGAACACCCCATAACCTGTTAACTTAATACAAACACACATAACTGTGCACATCTTCAGGTAATGAAATTCAACCCTCTGAATAGGAACATTTGTGACAGATAGACCTCTGCTGACACAGGCTGTAATTAATCTGAAACTGAGGTTATCCATGCTAAGATGCATGTTATTTGCTGGGTTTCTACTTATACTAATTGGTGTCTCTTCTTTTTTGTCTTTATCTCCCCATGGAATAACAACTTGCATGCTTTCAGAAATCATTAACTTTTAGCCTTGAAGAAACCAGTGTTCTGATTTTGTTGCCCTATTATTGGCTTGTCCCCATGGAATAGTAAGAGAAAAATGAAAAATGTAGTCCTCTGCTGTGGCCTGAAAGACATGCTGAAATAAAGGAAAACTTTTCTTTATAGTCTGTATTCTCATATTCACTTGTTTCCACTAAAATTTGTTATTAGATTAAGCCAAGCATCTTAATCTAGGGATTCCCCTATGAAAAAGTAAAAGAAAATATATCAGCTGTACATATATTATGATCTGTGTACTTTTAAACCCCCCACCTCAACAACCCAAGATTATAGTATATTAACTTAAGCATGCTTTTATCTATTTTTCTTCCCCTTTTTCTACAGTAATGCCTACATTTATTAATGCCAAAAAAGTAGAAAAAAGAGAAAAGGAATAAAAAAGAAAAAAAGGCATCTGTTTAACAACTTTATCACATACAGGAACAACTAAAAGTGTGTTGCTATAGAATATATAAAATATGCAATTTGTATTGTGAAAGTTTTCATAGAAATGCTGTTAAGGATAGAAATTGTATAACTCTGTTACCCTTTTCCTTCTTCTTCCCCTCCCCTCGTTGTCTTGTCAAACATTAGGCAAATGCTTTTCAGTTCCCCACAAGTTTAATGAAGTCAACAAAAGTCTACTCCTTCCACTTACTCTTATACAGCCGTATTTCACAAACATGATTAATGCTTTGCAGTCTTGCATTTATTCACTAATTTACATGTTGCTAGTCTTCTTCCTGTTCTTCTCCATCTCCCAGCAAAAGATTCTGGTGCATTTCCAAAGTACTTCCGATTGTTTTGGTCAACTCCTGTCCTTTTCTCTGTCCCTCATTTTCCTTCAGAACAGTTGAAAAGGATTCACTGATAAAGTGTCTCTGTGGGCTTTTTTATCAGAAGAATGAGAAACAGCTTGATTGCTCATTTTTTGTTGGACAATACTTTGCATTTCCTCCTTAGCCTGCTCTGCATGAAAAAAATGACTTTGATCCTAGAGGAAAAAAATATTCTGAAGACAGCTGGATACAGTAGCTTAAATCTCACACTACCTCTTGAAATTCCCTGATTACTGGAATAATTTGTTTCTCTTCTGCTTTGTATACAGTGAATAATAATTTTCTAGAAATACTCTGCGATCTCTAACTTTTTATACTTTGCCCCTTTGCCACAGTTTTGTCAGGATCAACTGTTTCTGCTGATAAGTTTTCATACTAATAAAGGTCTTGGGTGCTTTTTCTTGGCCAGATCTGGAGCATACAGATGGTGTGCCCCTTGAATTAACAGTTCCCACTGTGGAATAACAATCCAGTTGCCTGTCTGTGTCTTCATAAAACCAGTACAGTCTGATCTTTCCAGTTTCTCTGGTATAGTAGAAAATCTCTGATTTTCCCTATGTGCTCTGTCCTCTAATTCTGCCATTTTTGAAACAGCTCCTCTTGTGCAGTCCCATACTCAGCCAGCCTTTTCTTCATCTCAACCTCTAATTTTTACAGTTTTATCAACATATCTGGATATTTTTTTAAAGCTTCTTCCATTTTCCAGCCTTTTGTTATTTGAGTTGGTATACCCCTTCAGTGTTTCATTTACTTTAATGAGCTCTGAGCACATTTGACTTTTTTTCCTCTAGATTACTGGAAGCCATGTCTTGCACGAAAGCTGGAGCTTGAACTGCTTTTTGCTGAACAGCTGCAGAATTCTTCCCAGTCAGGGGTTTCTCTTCACCTTTTCTACTTGAGTTTCTTTCAAGCTGTCTTAGTTACTAGCCAGTAACTGAACTTTACTCAAGCTGACAATATCACTGGCTGTTTCTCAGCTTCTGTTTCCACACTGGGATGGCTGAAGTTAAGGTGTTGATTAGTGTGCAACTATCTTGGAAGTCCAACAGGCACATTTCTATCAGTTTTCCTATGACTGGTCAAAATTTATTTTCTCCTAACAACTGTTGGCCTCCTTTTTGAATATTTTAACTAAATATGAATCGGGCACCCTTAGGTTTTAAAACTTGAACTAACAATTGTTTGTAATGGTCAAGGTTTGTCAATCAGAGAGATACCTACACACTTGATCAGTAGACATCCATTGTACAGTGTGTGTGTTGTGTATGTATGTATGTATGTGTATATATGGATCACATTCACATTGCTGAATGTACAGTTCTCCGAACCACTCTTTGTCGAGACCATAACTCCGAATTTACACTTCTCCAAAATGACACTTTGCCAAAATGGAAAAGAGTTAAACCACATTAACTAATTTTCTCTAATTTTTGCTGGGGGGCAACCCCCCTGTGCCCCCCACACACACATCCCTTGCTAATTATATATACTAACTCTGAGATCACACTACAGTGATAACAGTACATACTGCAGTGCAATCGCAAAGTGCCATTTCGGAGAAGTGTAAATTTGGAGTTATGGTCTAGGCAAAATGTAATTCAGAGAACTGTACTTTAGGCATTGTGAATGGGAACCATGTGTGTGTGTGTGTATGTATATATATATATATCGACGGCCAACAACTCATCAAAAATAACATCCATCAAATGGCAACCGATCAAGTACAATTTGTTGATCAGCAGATGATTTAAAAAAAAAAAAAAAAAAGAGAAGAAAAGAACAAACCTTGTCTTTTGCAAGGGGGGTGTGGAAAGCCTACACTCCCTGCTAATTATATATTACCAATATCGAGATCGCACTACAGTGGGGAAAGGGCAAATTCCCTGATTCCCCAATGTACTGTGGTCTCACACAGAACAACCACTGCCAGGAAGTTCGATCATCTGATTTTCAGTCAGCTATTCCAGCAGTTTTCTGGATTCAGCAAGCTGTCATTTGACAACTGGTCATATGCGTGTGTGTGTAACACACTTATGCAGGAGGATAGATTTAATGGTTTTGACTTGGAGTAGAATAAAATAATATTAACCAGATCTAAAGCAGTCCAATCAAAATTGGATAAAAGTAGGTATCCTTTTTGTTAGTTTATTATGTGTTTAGTGAATATAGTACAAATAAAATAGTCTCCACTTTGTTGTGTTTGATATTCTTTCACTGATAATTAAAATGTGTAGCAGGGATATTTCTACTAGATTTAGAGACCTTACAGATACAAAAGGTTGTGAGAAGAGTGAGGTTAATATTTGTTGTAAGCTAATACACACACACACACACACACACACACACACACACACACACACACACAGTAGTCAGTTCTGATATCATTATAGATCAGTATCCCTGCCTGTTGCTGGGAGGCAGGGTAGAGAATGGATGCAGCTTGTACTGGCCAGGCAACACTGTCCTAAGGGGAATGTGTAAGCAATCTGCATATAGCTATCTGTTCAAGCTTAGTTCTAGGGAAAGGAAAAAAAAATGATTTTACTTAGGCGAGAATGGAAGAGTCGGGGATGGAAGAGGAGATAACTTTATATTGGACTGAGTAAAAAGCAATGGACTACCATTTTGCTTACTTGACCTGTCTTGGCAAGAAATTTGCAGGCAACAAAATGTTCATTATGACTGAGAATGGATGTCTTAAATTATTGTCCAGATTATATGCAGCAAGCATAGCAAAAACTATGGCTCTACATCTGGGAATTTGCCACATATGCATTAGACAGCCTTGAGCTACTTTTGCATGTTCTGCTTTGAGTCTGACTTACGAATTGAACTTAAAATTTTAAGCTGTATTAAAAGAATTTCTGTTACATAGATAGGTATTAGGAAGAAGTTGTTATATTTATGCCCAAAGGGGCATGTTTTATTGTGCCTGCCACTGAGTGTAGCAGGCTTTTTTTCTCTTAAGATGCAGTGATACCAGGAAGGCTGCTGACAGAATTGTTAAAATGAATGGTACATAGATTTTGAAACAAACTAGTAAATAGGATAGTGAGAGTACTCTTGAAACAAGTGAAAAGGAAATGTTTAAGGAAGGCTAGATTACATACATTATAATGTAACTTTTGTGAGTACATCATTTGTGAATGTTAAAAATGCTTGGTTTAATTGTACTGTAAAATTTTTTCTTCTGAAATCATGTTGTTTGCTAGTCTTGTAAGTAGTATTGTTTTCATGATAATTTTAATGTCTGGAAACTTAAAAACAGCACCCCTCACCCTGCCCTAATCCACGCAAAGTTAATCCACAGCAGATTCTTATTGATTTGGAACAGTAGATTTCTGATGAAGCTCACATAATGCTATACTGTTCACAGCACGTGATGCACGCACACTAACAATTTTCCATCTGTATAGGTGCATACTTTAAATAAACTACAATAGTGGCAGGACAGTAAAACTGACAGGTTAGACTGTGCATTATTAACACCACTTAGGACTGAAATTCAAGAATGCCTGGGAAACAGATACATGTTTCCACTTAATGCCATTTAGTGTTTGGAAGCTGAGTGAAAGTAAAAGCCATATGACTTGTCGTAGCTTGCCAAGACATTTTGAACATGTCATTGAATTGCTTTGTTATGATACTGGCCTTTCTGTCAAGTTCACAGATAGCATGGCAACATTTCTGTCGTTGTTCTGCCTGTTTTGAAGAAACAGCTGTAGACATAAAGTTACCTATACATGTGTGTTTGTGTGTGTGCGTCTATGTTTAATGTAAACATTTTTTTAGGGACAGCAACAAAGGAATGAAAAGCTAATGATTACAAGGCATTGTACAGAGGACAACATAAAATTGTACATTGCCAAGCATTGCATGTTTAAATAGCATTTGTTTTAATTTAAATGTTTTCTTTCCTGTGGTCCACATTAGTTAAGAAAAAAACCCAGACATTTTAAATGTGCAGTGGTTGCTGTATAGCAGACTTGACTCTGGAATTTAGGAAACTTTACCTGCAGGCTTCTTTCTTTCCTTTTATCTCTTTTTTTCTATCAGGCTTTTCTGTCAGTGTGTCTTTACATTGTTGTGAGAGTCTATGAAACTGCATACAGTGGTAGATTGCATGTTGTTCTAATGGTATTACTCAGTTTATCATCTCTGAGAGAGTAGGGTATTCCTTTTATTGTTGTCTATTTCTTTTTCTGTATCTTTCAGTGCTCGTCACTTACTACTGTAATACTATAAAAAGTAATTTCAGGGTTATGCAAATTGTGCAGCTGGTGTTTTGTCTTTCTGAGTTTATGTTGCATGGTACAGAATCAGTATGTATCCCTGCTCATTACTAACGTTCATAAGAGCATAGTTGCTTCCTAACAGAGAACAGCCAAACTTCACAACTCCTTTCATCCCATATCATAAACATGCATTTTATAAAGTTCTGCAAAGGCACCATGCTGTCCCTTGGTTGGCCTCCAACATAAAATAGAAGTGGCAAGATTCAGCCACAGGGCTGCTTTTGGGAACCTAGACGTAACAGAACAAATTCTGTAAAAGACCTAGGTGGGAGGGAATAAAATCAGTCATTCTCTCACAGTAAGGCTTAAACAGCTGAGGTACTGTGTAACACTACAAGTAGAAGAAAGAACACCCTTCCAACAAAACTTTGCATTTTGCTTAGTGGTGGTGTACACATTTCAGTGATATGGAATGCAATTTCTTTAACTGTCAAAGAAGGTTTACTTCTTAAAGATTTTTTTGGATTACAGTTTTTTCTCTTTCAACTAATGTAATTAAACTCAACAGAGTTGCTTGAAACATTAGAGCAAAATAATTAAAAACAAAAGAAAGAAAGAAAGACAAATTGAAGAAAGGACAACTTACTGAAGCAGTGTCTTGTTTGGAAATGTTTGTGAAGATGCTTAAATTTGACAGCAGGATTTTTTTGTTACTCTGTTTAACTCTGTGCCAAGACTGTTACGCAGCTCAGGTAAATAATCAGAGCTATAGTGTGTATTGGATTGATTTCTTCATAGGCAAACTTTAATCGTGTTACTCTGATTTATTTGTTCTGATTTTATCTTCTCGTGTGGTAAGTAGCTTTTACCAAAGTGTCTCTTTACTTCTCTTCCATTGTACAATGTTTGCATTTCCTGAACTGGTCAGTCTAAGAAACAGCCTGTGTTCTATAATATTAATGACTGAGTTTTTTCTCTGTCTTACCATCCCTTAGCTTTTCAATTTTTAAAGTTCTTTGCTGCTGTAGTTTGCAGACAATGAATGCTTACATAGTGCTTTGTTAAAGCAAAATGGAGAAATATAATTTGGATCTTTGTAAACATTTCAGTGAATTTGGCGACATTTGCTTGCCTCATGCTCTTGTGTTTGGATACAGAAATTAAGAATATAAAATTTATTTAAGTCTAAGGAAGAAAAAAAGCCAAAACTCTGAGGACATTAAAATATCCAGATTACACTCAAAATGTTTCTGGCTTGCATTCATGCAACTTTGATATTCAGAAACATTGTATTAAATGTTTAATTTGCCCTGCTCTTCACAAAGCCATTTGAATATATTGCTTTCACCATATTTAGATTTCATCTCCCAAACACCCTTATATACGTCTTGAAGGTCACTTGCTGAATCAGAAGAGAAGTTGTAGTGTACCATAAGCAACAGTAGAGATAGAGACTGAAATCAGGCATGCATTTGGAAATAATGGGGTTAAACAAAATATCTTTTTAATGCTCTGTGACTTGCTTCCTGAAAATAGCATGCTTCTCCATGTCATGTTTACTCAGGTTGTGTCAGCTCCCTTTAGAGTGCAACCAAGACATGAAAAGCTATAGTGCCTTCACACAGTTTTAATGCTGACGAGAGCACATTTTCTACTGTGTTTTGTTAACACATTATTTATTTGAGTATTCATAATTTTTTTGTTTTATTTAGAGTTTCCATGTTATTCTTGGGAATCTGTGTTGGTTTAGACTACAAACTGTTCTTTCACTGGCATTCCCTTTAAACAAGTATTGTTATTGTTTTAATGTGTACGCTTTATTACTTTTATTTCTATTTGTTTTGCAGTGCGTAGATTCTTCAGGAGTAGTTCTGTAGACAGAAATACATGCATTGCCATTTTAATAGCTGTTAAAAAGTTAACCTGTGTAAGGGGATCTGTGTAAGTAAGAATACTCCTTAATGAAGCACATAAACATTACCAGGTATGAAATTAAGAATGTTCCTTAATAAAGCAAATAAACATGTTAGGATCTAAAATGAGTAAGTAAGTGGGCAACTAAGTATATCAACAGGATAAGAAACCAATTAAAATAAATGTAACAGTAAAAACAAGTATTACTCACACATGAAAAAAGGAAAATGAAAAAGGTATCTGGTTAGTGTAGTTTTAGTGTGTCACTGACATGTCCTGTAGCTCAATAAATGAAGGGGCAAGACAGCACTGTGGTGTACAGGGATAAAGCCCTAGCTACAACACAGGCAACCTAGGTTTGATTAACTTCTTGGACATCTGAGGTGCTAGCAGGGTGGGAGGGTGTTCAGCGATGATTCTTCCTAAAGGGAGAAGTGGTATAGTTAGGGTAGTAGCCCTCAGTCAAGGTCAGTGAGTATAATGGAGGGGGGAGGATCTGTGGTAGGTGGTAAGATACAAAAGAAAAATCCCAGATTGAAGTTAGCACTACCTCCCACGATGCATCTAAACTCTTCACTTGCCATGATTTAAAATGTGACATTCACTCAGAGGGGTTGAGAGGGATTGTATGGATGTGGGGCTCTATGATGGCTGTCAGTATGTCAGAAAGGGAGACAAAATAAATAAATGAATAAATACATAGAAAAGGTGTCTAGTCTAATGAACTGCAATTATGTAATGTGAGTCAGGGGACCATATAGCTTTGGAAAAATAGCCAAGACTGTTTCTTAGAGACTCTACTACTTTTATTAATATATTCTATCTCACCATGCTACTGTATGTGAATTGTAACCTAGAGTACAGTTTTTCCCATTAAAGAAAGAAAAAAAAAGTCCTCTTCAATCCAATCAAAAAGCATGCTGGATTGGAGAGTTGTCCTACTTGGATAAATCTTATTAACAAAACTTGCACATCAGACCTAGAAATAGCAGTGCTTTGTTAAATACAAATTAGGCAGAACAGATACCAACAGTAATAGAACCAGTGAAGGGTTGAGTTAATAGTATAGACAGTGAATACATCAGTTTCACTACCAGGAGATTAAATAAATCATTTGTCACATGAACAGCTTTATGTGTTGCTTAGAGCCATGAGGCTTTACAGTTCCATTGTGTAGTTGTGTAGGAGTCAGGTGGAAAATAATAGTTCAGTACAAGTCCTGATAGTTTGTCCCCTCCTAGGGAAGAGGGATAGAGGGCAGTCTTGTGAACATCTCTGGCATGGCATGTGTTTCTTGGCACCGTATATGCACATTGTAGAATGCATGAGGAGAACAAGAGAAAAATGTTTAGGTTTGCATTCTCATAAGGCAGATTTGGACTTCTGCAATGGGCAGCGGTGGTATCCATCTGTTGTCCACTAGTAATCTTCAAGTTTGGATGAGTCACTCCACTCAAAACAGCTGATAGTATTATCACTCTAGCAACAAGTGACACCTTCAGACAACAGCTAATAATAATCAGTAATACAGAAGCCTTTTCCTGGTGCTGTACTCAATGTCTAGTGAGGATAGCACAATATCTATTACAATTTGTATGTAGTTTGTTAGCCGATGGATGCATGATGATTAAGGCACTGATAAGGTTTATGTCTAGGCTTCTGAAAGCAAAACCAGCTTGAAAAATTCCATGTCATATGCATTTTTTTTCCTGAGTAGCAGATGTATTTTACCATTTCCTTTTTATATATCAGTAGACAGCACATGAGGATTGTTGCTCATAAGCCAAATTCTTTGTCATCTTAAATGCTACCTTAGCATAGCTGAAAACATATAGAATACTGTTCCAGCAAACTACAGAGTACACAACTTTATTGATAAATGAAGCTATACAATTTGCAGATGGTACAGCATAAACAGAATGAATAGGCAAATGCAACATTAAACAGCTCATAATAAAAAGAATCTGCAAGTAATAGTAATGTTTGTACGTACAGCTTTACTGACTCAAAAGCTACAATAGTTAAGGCAAAAATGCCTGGTCCTAGTAATAGTTGCCTTTTTTTGTTTTGATTTTTTAGCAAAATATACACTCTGCCCAATCACTCAGCAGCAAGCTGAGATACACAGTTTCATCACTGGGATGACAGTTTCCTAATACTGTTGTGACGGACAATAGGCTTCCTTCTTTTAAGTATTTGTTAGTTTTTACTAAACTGTAAATGTAAGAAAGCTTAAAAGACTGTTTTTGTGGAACATGAACCACTGCAAGTCTTGTAAAAAGACAATCCTTTCCTTGGAAAATATGATTCCATTATTAAGATTTCTATTAAGTGTACATTAGCAATTATATTTCCATTATGGAGATTTCTATCAAATGGTAACTCGTAAAGTCACAAAATGCTATAATACTTAAGTGACAGAGCATGTTTGTTCTACATGTTTTTTTGCCTGGTATTCTGTATATTTTGCTGGAAGCAGCATTTAAAAAGCTGTAGACCAAACTTGCCTGTGTTTTACAAATAATTGTTATAAATATTGGCACTGAGTTAAACATCTAGATGTAGAATTTCTATCCTTTTGTATCTGTATCTTAGATTTTTTTATGGATATATTAATGAGCATTTTGCCTATTGTGCCGACTGACATAAGTGGTTTCTACCAGCTGGGACAGTATGATTCATTAAAGTCCCACCACCAGTAATACAGATCAGTGAGAGGATTAAGCTGATTTGTGAGGCTTAAGAGTTTAGCTTACTGGAATGGAAATGGTCATGCTCTTCTATATATAGAAAGCTGGGGATTGATACATCACAGGCTAAATGCCATCATTTTTTTATGGTGGACAGTGTATCGTTGTGACCCCAGCACTTCAGTGACCTTCTTGTGCTGTGAATTCTATGCAGTTTTCCATTGGTGGACAGAGATCCAGGGGGAAGAGCCACATTTCCATATATGATTCATATCAACAAACTTAAATATGAATAAATGGAAGCCATGTGTCCAAAATGAAATGATTGAAATTGATTTTAATAAAACATGCTGCTTTCTCAAAACAATAGCAAAAACAAAAAAACTCTTGCAATGCATGTGTTAACTATGTCTAATGTAGGAGAACAAGCCATTGCACTCTCTGTGTGGAGTGCTTCACCCCCACAGTCCCCTTCCTTAAATATGCTAACTTCACTGTGACTCACTAGTGACAAAAGGGTACAGAACACCTACCTAAAAAGCCTATCCTGCTGCAATAGAAAGATAGCATGCTTATGCTCACAAATGAAGCAATATCACTCTGCAATGGCAGTTCTCGAATTCCTAAGAATTTTAACAAACACCACCATTACTATTCAATTGACAAATGATTGTTTCACACACACACACACACACACACACACACACACACACACACACACACACACACACACACACACACAACAAATACATTTTCTGTGGAAGCTGTCATATAATTTAATAGAAAAAAAAGATTCTTACTGAAGTTGTCTTTGGGGTTATTTGAAGAGACCCTAATGCACTGTAACTTCCTATCCAGCACAGATAGCAGGCTAATACATGACTTCCTGGTAATTATGTTGACAGCTATGTTCTTCGAAGGAGAATTCATCAAAAAAAATTCAGGGGGTGTCAGTGAGGACAGCATGTGTTCCCATGTATGCCAACATGGTTTTGTGGACTTAGGAGAAAGACCACATTTTTAACTCCCCATTTGTTGATTACTGGCTTAATTATTTCAGATTCCTAGATAACATATGCATGTTATGGTCTGACATAATGGACAAGTTAAAAGAATTTCTAAAATACATCCGACCTATTTCTTCTGTTTTGTCATTCACACAATATGTTTCTCATGATGAAGTTAACTTCTCAGGTATCTCAATAAGAAAAAACATATTGGAAAGAAAAGTTTGTTCAAACCTGTACTGTAAGCCAACTTTCTCCAACCCATATCTTTATTACTATAGTAACCACCCACATTTCAATATGCGGTATGTTTTTAGACCATGGTTACCTTACAAACCATTTAGAAACCATCCAAGATGAAGTAAGAAAAGCTTGGGGCTCAAAATACATACTAATCTTGGGAATAGGGAAGGAATTTGCTGTTCATAAGAAGACTGTGGGTACAAGAAGGCAGTGACAATAAAATAGAACAATGAATATGGAGAGAGAAAAACATTTTGAACAAGAACTTGAACATATTTTACCACTTTCCAGAAGTGGCATGATATTTGCATGATTGACCACTTGTAATATAAAGAAGAGACAAATATTTTAAAAAGAGGTTTGTAAGGCTGATGCAAAGCATCACCAAGACTAAAAAAATAAAAAACAGAGAACATAGAAGTTTGGGTTTTGCCACCATTGCAAGTATATTTTAGAAGGAAGCAAATTTACTGACCATAACAAGACTTACATGTCTAGTAAACATTTTAATTGTGGAAGTACTGGTCTTATAAATGTGGCCAGCTGTTTGACATGTACCTGTTTTTACATTGAACAATCTGAAAGAATACAAGGCAGGCAAATTTACAAGCACATGCATGACCTTATGATCAGAAAAGATACAAACTCACTTTACAATGATTTCCTTACATGTAATACCTTGGGTTTTAACTTTTTTTTGTACTGGACAATGTTTCCATTAATATCAGAAATGGTCTCTGAGAAAACAGGACTGAGTACATGGAACTAATCTGTCAACTAAACTTTGATGCTGGTTCACTTCCAGGTCTGAATGACAATATATCAATAGCCAGTTTACTGAAGCTGAGAAATGCAAAGTTATAAATTTTAATCATGCACATGACAAAATACACAATACTTAACATTTTTATATTTTTTAGCATTCCATTTATTTTTGACATATATTTTTGTGTGATGTCACATGACTTTGATCACATGGCATTATTTAATGATGGAATGCATGTTCCTTGTCATTTCTGATGAAGTCCTGACTATTCTAAGGACAAAAGCACTTAACTGTGATTTCATTAAAGGATTTTACTCTATCTCTGAGTGCTTGGACTTACTCTTGCACAGTATTTGTCAGTTATTGATGGTTATTGCTGTGCTTTTTGCTTTGTTTTTTTTTTTTTTTTTTTTGGTTCTGTGTATCTAAGCATACATTTGCAACAGCTGGAATGCCCACAAAGGTTTCTCATTATGAGAATTCAGGTCATGGATACATGTCCTTCACTAATCATATAAACACTCTGTCTCTGTTTTCAGTTTCCTACAGGCTGCTGGATCTTTGCCTGGCTTACTGAGCTTCCTCAGACCAAGCCCTGATGGATCTTTTGCACATACACAAAACAAGCAGCACCAGAACCACTAGATCCAGGGATCTTAACTTCACTTTAAACAGAACATGCTGGAGATACAGATGTGTCCCCCATATGATCCCCACACTATGGAATGGGCTCCCCATCCATGTAAAACTGAATTCTTCACTGACCCTATTTGAATAAAACCTTGACAACTGGATGGGAAATCATAATTTTACCCCTAAACTAGCTTCCGTGGCCCTTATGGATAGAGACAATCAATAAAAAAGTATTATCTGAACTAACACCCCCCTACAAATCCTTAGTTACCGCCCTACTAACATGCCTCCCCAGTATAGATGCCCACTGTGGCTAGGTTTGTAAGGGCCCTAATGGTCAGCCTAGTAACAACCTATGAACTACCTATAGCAATTTTTGTTATATTTATCTATATATGTCCTGCAGGATGACATGCCTTAGGTCATCCACTCCCATGTTATACAGACCATAACAAGGCCATAATCCTCTGGTCCTTTTGATGTATTTGATGCTGGTCCTAGACAGGCAGGTCATTGTTACCCTCTTCTTGTCTGTCCTGGTGGTTGTGGATTATGTGTGCCATACAATGGAGTTGATAATGATGAGCGTATTTCCCTGAGTTGGCCTTGATGGCCTTATGGTCTTCTTTTTTGCTTCCCAGTGACCAATTTGGGAACTATATGCAGGTATAATGTTGATAGGTGGGACAGCAGATGTTACTTCATGTCATTATGGATGAGATTTTCTTATATGGACTGCATGAGATTTAGCAGATTCTTTTTAATGACTTCAGCAGAGGTTAAAGATCTGATGGTGTGCAGTGATTGGTGTAGAGTTGATAAAGTGAGGTGTTTACCCGCAATGGCCTGTTGTGAGAGTTTAGCCTCCATGTTAAGGTAGTAACTACATCCTTTACAAGCTTTTGTTTTGCAATTTTGTTAAGAAGTAACAATGGAAAATCATTAAGCATGAGGCAGTTGCTATACTTATGATGCTTAGTACAAGTAGGATAGTATTAGAGGAGGTGAGGGTATGCCACTATGTCATAATGCAAGAGGTGTGGGACAAGAATGAAGTTGTGCTTAAGGTTAGAGAGTGAAACTAATCTATGAACCTATAATCTATGAACCTGTAATGGACGGTATAGACAGTATTTCAGGCTGGAGACCATTGCTCTTAAGGTATTACTGAAGTTAGAGGAACTAGCAGATAGTACCTGCTATACAGTGCATTTATCTATGAAAGTACAACCTACTCAGGAGTTATGCAGTACTTTATCTACAGGAGTACATACTAGGTTAGAGGTAGTAGCACCTAAAATGTGATACCCATTGCTATAAAGTGCTCTGTGGTGCTATAATATGCTATACAGTGTCCTGATTACAGAGGTAAAACTGTGCATACTCAGTCAAGTTTTGGGTATTATGCAGACAGAAATACTGCAAGATTAGAGAGGTGAATGAAGCAGTATAGACACCGGTACTACAACTGAGTCAAATAGGTCAAAATGACTCTAATAATAGGAATGTATTCCAGTAATATGGCTCCTATGTATACACTAAGGTATGAAAGAAAAAGACAGCATACAAGTTACTATGCACACAGAATGATAATGAAAGGTGACTGAAGAACACAGACACAAAAAAATTGAAAGCATAGGCATGGATGTCACAAAATCAACAAACATGGAGAAATAATTCAATATCACAGTACAATAATTCACAGTGGGATAATGCAAACTATTTAAGCGTGGAGGCTCTGGTGCAACAAAAACATACAGACAATGTATCAATTCTAAAGTGGCAAACAAAAACATGCAGGCACAATGTATCAATTCTAAAGTGGCAAGCAAAAACATACAGGCACAATGTATCAGGTCTAAGATGACACAAAAAACAGCACAAGTGCCACAAGTAAACAAACACAGTAAGATAAATGCATGGATTTGGAAGCTGCTGTGGTTTTACACAATTATTTGTGTGAAGTAAATTTCAGGTCTCCTGAAGTTGGATTGTTAAGAACATGTATGCATTGACTAATGTACAGAGTACATTAGCAAACTCACAGCTGAAACAAAAGGTAGTCTGCACAATGCTGCACAAATGATAACCAGAAATAGCAAACAGCCAATAGAAATTCAGGGTCTATACTATGTAGTTGAAGGAACTAAAACTCGACTGCACCTTTCATCGACACATATGTGTTGAACCTGCACTTGAGTGAATGGCCACATCATTGATTTTTTCCAAGGGAAAAAAATTGGTAGGCCAACTACACACGACACAGTATAACAAACACTATGAAGTGTGGGGCTTTCTCCACACCCCCCATTGTGGGGGGCTGTGCCCCCCACACACCCTCTAACTAAATATACTAACTCTGAGATCGCACTACAGAGGGGAAAAGAGCATATTTAAAACAATGGCCAACTGATTTTTTTCCCTTGGAAAAAATAGATGATGTGGCCATTTGCTCAAGCGCAGGTTTGACACATATGTGTTGATGAAATGGTAGTCGACCTTTAGTTCCTTTGACTACATAATATAGACCCAAAATTCATTGTACTAATTATTTGCAAATAAATGCCTAGAATAGTGCAATTTTACCATATCTTATTAAAGAAAACAACAAAAATTGTTCCAGATGTAAAATGCAAGCAACACAAGTATCATTTGTAGCTCAAAAAAGTTAATTCTCTAGTATAGGGAGATTACTAGAGTAGTTATATCCAGTAATTTTGTGGCTCTGATGCACAACATTGAGTAGCTCAGCTCAAGCAGTTCTTCCCTTTTGCTACCTCATGTCATCCCTCCACTTGTAAATTTGCCACTCCAGATGCATTGCTCCAGTTAATTTGTTTATTTCGGTTAGTAATTGAAAACTTCTATTGAGCCAGTGGACCTTTTATGGAGGTGGTGACAGGAGTATTAAAGATCGGCTCATACAAGTCCACATAGCCATACACAGCAGACTTTAAGCAAGAACCATATAGCGGTACACACAGGCAAGAAGGACATCTTAAGTAATGTATGTATGATATGATATGATATGTACATAATATGTATATTATACACACACGTGTGTTCATGTGTGTAACGTGCATAACACAGTACATATAATATGTTTGTAACACATGTAGTATATACATAACAAAATACATAGATTTACCAAGCTTGAACAGATAGTGTAGCTGGAACATAATAAAACTGTTACAACAAACTTGCAAACCAAAAAGCACCATATTTGTATATCATGATGATATGAGTTTGAACAGAGAATAGCTGCCCATGACATACCACATTTACAGTTCACATTCCTAGATATTAGATGCATCACCAAGATCAGCAAGAAAAACAGCAATTTAGGGAAAAGCAGCTGGAGATAATAGTTTATGTCATACACAAATGGCATGGGGAGCTGTGAAATGGGAATATGAGGGAGAGTAAGAAGCAGGCATTAAGTAGAATCACAGTTTCTGTATCTGCTGTTAAGCAGTATGAAGGATTTCAGGGCAGTTTTAAAGTCTACATAGAAGAAAGAGTAACACTGCTAGACAGTAAGAGCTACCTATCATGTATACTGAACAGTCTAACACTAGCCACTTTGCTCTACCTCTTCTTCTTCTTTTGGCTTTTCCCAGTTAAGGGTCACCACATCAGATCACCTATCTGCTCATGATTGGCAGTAGAGTTTTAATGTGTCGAGTTGCCAGCCCGGCGCCCAACCTTCCACGGAAGGCACACACACTCACACCTAGGGCCAATTTAGAGTATCCAATCCACCTACAGAATGTCTTTGGGATGTGGGAGGAAACCAGAGTACCCGTAGGAAACCCACACAATCACAGGGAGGACATGCAGACTCCACACAGAAGGCACCCCAGCCGAGGATCAAACTGGAAAACCTCTTGCTGTGAGGTGGCAACGCTAACCGCTGCACCACCGCGGCCACATTGCTCTACCTAAAGCCACAAATTAACTATGAGTCTACAGTCCTCAGATTACTTGGGAACTAATAACATTCTTGAAGGCTGAGAAGCATACTCTTAACCTTTTAGTGCAAGAAATCTGGACAAAGCCTGACAAAACAGGAAGACAAAGGACCAAAAATAGGGACATATTTTAAATATTGCTCTTATAAACATGGAAAGTTGCCAGAGTAACAAGGTTTATTTTAATATACATTTTCTAAAGGATCTGAAGTCTGAAACTCAAATGTATGTCATTATTTAGTGACTCCAATCCTCAAATCATCAAAGTGATTTGCCAGAAAACCACAAATTTTATGAAGAGCAGACCAGGAATATGAGTTAAAAATCTGGACATTCTACTACAATCTTTACAGTTTCGTGCCTCAACCCTACCCCCATTTCCACCCACCCCCACTTCAACTACATTTTAGTTATAGACCACACCCCCAACAAACCTCACTCTCAATTATCCAATCAAACCTCACCTATCATCCCCCATACTAGAACACTTCACTACACCCCTATTCAACACGGAACCTGTATAGTTACTGATAGCACTCCTACACTCACCCAACTCCTCCTGCAACTCAGTAAGATGTCCTATAAACATTACACCCAGGTACTAAAAGTATTATTTTTCTCATTAACTATCTTCTGTCTCCTCCTGCTGTCCATCCTTTCCTCCTACCACACACAACTTCATATCACCTCCCCAAGAATCCATAACCAGTCCCATAAAACTAGGACATTTCCCTATATCACCTTGCAACCTTACCTCCACCTAACCTTTTTCCTTCTTGTGTAATAATCTTACATACAAAACTAGCCCTTCATCCTCCCAGAAACAAGCTAATATATTACACAAACTAAACCAACTCTATCTATACCTACTTCAAAAATGGACTTGCTGTGGGGACATTCACCCTAATCCAGGACCCAACAAATCTAACAACAGAAACTTAAAACAGCGAAATCCTCTATATCTAAGACCAACCTCATCTCTCCTCCTTTTAAACATTAATGCAAGAAGTATTCTTAACAAAACACAGGACCTTCATGCCCTACTAGCTCTATACAAACCAGATATCATTGTGTTAACAGAAGCTTGGCTTAAACCTGAACATCACACTAATGAAATTACTGCCCCTGGGTACAATATTATATGTAGAGACAGATCAGGAAAAAAGGGAGGTGGTGTTGCAATACTCTTCCAAAACCACCTCACTATTGAACAATTTGTGTGTAATTCCCAAGACGTCAAAGATGTAGAACTAATTCTAGCCAAATTAAAACTTAACTCCATCAAACATATAATTATTGCAGGGGGATATATTCCACCAGGTAATAATACTAACATATTGCAAAGCCTACTAAACTGGATGTCATCCTCCCTTCCACAAGAAACCATACTATTAGGTGACTTTAACATTGACTGGTCTGATTGTTCCAGCCAAAATCCCACCACCTACATTAACCTCCATGGGTTTAACCAAATTATAACTGCCCTCACAAGAATTGACAAAACCACCAAATGCCAGTCCATCTTAGACTGGATTTTGCTATCAGACCCCACGCTGGCTCAACAATCAGGCTGTCTTCCTGACAGTCTGAGTGATCATCAAGCAACTTACCTAATTAGGAACCGATCCCACCACAATAAACAACCCATCCTCAGAGTAGTATGTAACAAAAAGACCTTCAGAGCTAATGACCTAATCAATTCACTAAAATGCTGTAACTGGACTCCTTTAAAACAACTGTCTAGATGAAGCCATGCAGTACTTTAACTCAACCTTCCTAAAAATCTTAAACTGTCATGCACCCCCCCCCCCAGAGCCATTAGAATCAAAAGTAAGTATGCCCCATGGCTAACAAAAGATACTAAAACCGTAATATAAGAAAGGGACAAAGCCTGGTTACAATTTCACAAACAAAGAACCACTAACTTGAGACAGAATTATCTTGAGCTCTACAACAAAGCTAAAAAACTAATAAAACTTGACAAAACTAATTACCATAAAACCGTGCAAGAAAAATATGCTCACAACCCTCAAAAATTCTGGGCCACAATAAATAGTTTACTGCACCCAGGAAAATCCACCACTCCTACCCCTGTATTGCCAAATGACCATGACAATATCCCCACCCAATTTAACAAATACTTTACTGAAACAGTCCAAGCCCTAGCCAACACCCAAAATACTACTAGCAGTCCCTTACCTACAGAGACCCCTACCCATTTCAGTACAACAAACAATTCCTCCAGTTTTTCCCTGCATCCATTCCCCACTAATACAATTGCTAAACTCCTCAAAAAACTTAAACCAACCACTCTGGCAGCTGGCAATCTACCTGCAGACTTCCTCCAGATAGCAACAGAAGCTATAGCCTATCCTGTGTCCATTCTCATAAATAGGTCAGTATCAGAATGTAAAATACCTCACTCATAGAAAATGTCACATATTATACCACTGCACAAAGGGTGTAAGTCCCTTGAGCTTACCAACGACTGCCCTATTGCAATTTTATCACCTTTATCAAAAATATTAGAGAGAGTAGTTTTTTTCCCAACTAATGCATTACCTCCTAACAAATGACCTGTTATCCATATCCCAGCATGGCTTCAGACCTTCCCATAGCACTGCCCTCATTTACCAACATTGTCAATCACCATAGAAACAATGGACTATTTGTATCCCCGATATTCTTAGACTTATCGAAAGCCTTTGATATGGTTAACCATAGTATGCTTCTAGAAACTCTGTCTTCCCTTAACATAAGCTCCTCCACCATATCATGGTTCAATAACTACTTATCAGACCATCAGCAGGCAGTTCTATGACAAGATCAATTGTCCCCCGTATTACCAGTAGCCAAAGGTGTCCCTCAAGGGTCCATTCTAGGTCCTTTGCTATTCTCATTATTTACTAACCAGATAGCTTCATCCTCACTCTCTGCCTCAGTAGTGCAATACGCAGATGATACCACTATTATATGTGCCTCCCCCACCCTACATTAGCTAAAAAACATAACCCAAAATAACTTTTCCTTAGCAGAAGCATGATTCACTAACATAACACTTATTTTTAATCCCCAAAAAAACAAACTCATTCTCTTTAACCCTGGTAGATCTCCTCCACTAAATAATGATTTTACCATAACATCTAAATATAATATACAAATCACCCCAACAGCACACACAAAACTATTAGGTGTTGAAATTGACAGTAATCTAAAATTCGGCATACACATAGCCCAAACAATTAAGAAAGTTAACAAAAAGCTCGGTCTCCTTTATAGGAACAGACAGTTCATCACTAAACATACCAAAGCCACCTTAGCAAGGACTCATCTCTTATCCATTCTCCTTTATGCCTTCCCTATCTTAACTAACCTTCCCCACACCGAAATAAGCAAAATGGAATCCTGCAACAACAAGATTGCCAAGTTTGCTACTGATGCCTCTCATAGATCCCATCACTGTCTGGCCCTCAAGCAACTTAATTGGCATGCGTTACCTCAACTACTCCTACTCAACCAACTCTCAATAGCTCACAAGCTCTACTACCTTCCTGACAAACCCCCAGCACTTCAGAATCTAATTTACCCCTATACCAAGGCTAGAACCTTAAGAGCTAGTTACCCGAACCACATAAATGTCATCAAACATACAAATGATGCTGGTAAATCTCTCTTTACCTGCTCCATTGCCGGAACCTGGAATTCACTCCCAAGCCACTTAACTTCCACCACCTCTACTCCCCAATTTAAAAGACTTCTCAAAACCCACTACTTAAATAACTGGCATTGCTAATGTTACTCCCCAGGTTAAGCCATACCACTGCAATGTTGCTAGGATTCTGCTAAGGATCAAATGATTGCTCCCCACTTCCCAATCTATATTTGTTATTCAATGACAAATCCTCTAAAGTTCTAGTTGACTGTTCAGCCAATGTTATGTTCTCATCAAAACTAAAAAAAAAAAAAAAAAAAAGTAACAACTCTCATTTATTCATATTTATATGGAAATGGCTTACTATCAGAAATTACTGCTATGTATGCTCAACTGTATTCTTAATATGTAGGATGTTATGTTTTCTTATATGTTGCCATTTTGTCTCCTTTGAACTGTATTGGTATTTGGAGCTTCTCTCCCCGGGCCTCTGCTGAAAATGGACCTGTGTCCAGTCGGACTTTCCCGGTAAACAAATGTAAAATAAAAATAAATAAATTGAGAGGTATGCTGAGAAGGTTTCTGTATACCTTTTATGGTAGCCTGTAGGTGGTTGTTGATTGCACATAAGAGGGATGCTGCCTGAATCCAGCCAATTCAGTGTAACTTGGTCAATGCAGAGGTAGTTCCCCCTCACACTGAGTTAGAGGATAAACAGTTTATCAAGGTCCTGTTGTCTGAGTAGTGTTAGAGCAATGTTTGTCTACAGAACATCAGGGGCCAACATAGTGTTATCTGTGTTCTTTCTAGTGGGAGTGTGAGGCATTGCCTAGTTGTGTAGGGTGCGTCTAGTTTATATTTTGTTTTCTTGATCACATCGGTCATATGAATGGAGTAGAGAAGTTGTTAGTTAATGTATGTGCTCAGGAACTTTAAGGTTTGGGCTACCTCAGTGCATAATCTGTCTATCATGGGTAGTAATGTTGAAGAGTGCAGCTCTGCCTAAGGCCCTTGTGGAGCTGATAAACTGATCAGACTTTGTTTTGAAAAGGCTGGGAATCCAGTCTGGGAGTTTCAAAGATGAGGAGAGCAAGACATGGCTTGACTTGAATGGTGCCAGTGTCCCTGGAGGACATATAGTGTAGGATGGCATTTGCTTTCTGCATGATGTGGCTATTTTCACAGTTTCTCAGAAGGTCACTGGGCTAGTTGAAAACTAGGATGGATCTAAGAGTCAGTCTCCTGGTGACACTGGATTACATAGAGTCACTTCTAACTCTCTGAGTACTACATGATAGATAGCTCCACAGACACAGAACTGTAACATCACTAAGGTTGGGATCCTAGAGTGAAGAGAGGAAAGTGCTCACTTTTCACATGTTTTAACAGCTCCATTAATGACACTCCAGTAAACCATGATACATTCTGATACTGGAGGATATACTCCCTAAAGCTGACCAGATCAATTCCACAACCTTGTCAGAAAACAAGTGCTGATAATTAGAGAGAGAAATCCTTGGAAATTCAAGAACTTAGCGAGTTGTCTCAAACCTTCAGTCTCAAAGAGTTTGTTAAATTCATATTTTATATATCCCTTCCTCATATGAGAAAGCACATATATGCAGCTGGCACTAAAAGGCATGGAAAAGACTTGACTTTTGAATTTTACCTATGATTTTCTGCAGAGAAATTTCATTAAATGTGGATGAATTGTTTTTTTTTTTAGAACAGCAATCATTTTATCATCATATAACTAAATCTACATTTAGAGACTATTTAGGATAAATATATAAATTGCTCTCTCTTTTCTTCAATTTGGGGAAACTTTTAACTCCAGCACTCTAATGATAGTTGGCTCATAATTTGTATAGCTGGATGGCATCAATTATTCTTTTTCTCCTAAATGGCAGAAATGTAGATTTCTGGATTTTTCCACAAATGTGTTAGGTGCCATTTTATAACAGGTTAAATAAAAACGAAAGGTTCTCCATTCGATCGGTTCATAAATTGGCTTCCCTTTGAAATTTTAGAGAGAATCAACAGCTTTAAAGATATTATTTTCTAGATTGTTATTATACTGGCTTGGTGGCAGCTTCTCTGCCTTTCAGCAGTTGTGGTCAAAGGCTTAGTCCTATCCTATCTTTTTTTTATGTGAATGTGTGCATGCATGTATGTGTGCATGTGTGTTTTTGTGTGTGTAGCTTCCATGTTTTCTCTGTGTCTGTGTGAATTTTCTGTGGATACTCAGTTTCGTGTGCAAGTGTGTGTGTGTGTGTTTGTGTGTGTGTGTGTGTGTGTGTGTGTGTGTGTGTGTGTGTGTGTGTGTGTGTGTGTGTGTGTGTATGTGTGTGTGTAGTTTCCATGTTATCTGTGTGTGTGTGTGAATTTTCTGTGGGTACTCTTAGTTTCCTCCACAGAATATACTGGCTGGTTGATTGGCTTTGTAAAGTGTTCAGTTATCTAGCATTTATTGTTGGCCTGAGTCATGGCTAAAAAAGCTCTGAGATACACAAGTTCACTCAGCGAATTAGCAAATTAATAAAATAATTAAAAATATTTCACAAGCCAATGAATCAGGTTTCATAGCACTCTTTGTCTCTAGTTCTTGTGTTCAAGTTTATTAAGAGTTACTTAGTATACCAGATGTTCTTTGTCATATCTAGTTTTGCAGTGAACCCTGAACTAGCTACTGGCAAAGCAGTGTGACATAAGTGAGAGTTGCACACTTCCACATGCCTGCAGTTGGAGCAGGACACATGGTCACAGACTCGATAAGACAACTCCTTTTGTCCAAGCACAAAGTGCACTCATCACTCTTTCCAAGTGATGCTGATGATTGCAAGTCTTAGTCCTCCAGCAGCCTTATCTCACCATTTACTTGCTGACTTTGAGGCTTACCATCCCACAGTAAACAGGGTAGCACAGCACACAAACAAGCTGCTTCCCTTTCTTCCTGTTTGTGCAATATTATGTCAGTATACAGAGTAGCTGGAGGTGAAATGCTTATTACAAAGCTGTGCAATGAGTGGTCTTCTCATATCAGGAGTTGTGATGCATGTGATCTTTAGGCAGTCAGGCTGTCAGGTACTGGTACCCAACTAGTTGTCCTATGTGATGAGTTATCCTATGATCCTGCACAATTACATAATCACTGCTAAGGCTGTACCATAATCCTAGGTGAATGTGCTCTACCAAGGGGACTATAGGGATGGTAACTGACACAACTCCCTCGAGTGCATTGCCAGCCACCAACAGCCTGACAATCAGATTTCATCCTTCTCTCCATTAGAGTCACACTCAGACATACATACTGACTGACTGCAACAGTCTTCTCTTTCCCTGTGCACATGCAGCCATGGGCAGAAGATATCCAAGTGAATGCGTCTATGTTTTACCATTTATTTGATTTTTTAGTCAGGCAACAACAATTTTGACTTAGGAAATGCCAAACTATTTATTACAGCAAAATATAAGATAACACAAAAGTGTTTTAATGTTACTTGCACTGAGGAAGGGTGTCACTTGAAAGCTTTGCATCTTATATTTGGCTTTTTAATAAGTAGCTTGATGTTTCCTAAGTCAAAGTTTAGTTTTTTGTTGTTTGGCATTGGTTTACTTTCATCTTGGTTTACCACAATAATAAATCCAGTTTTTTGGAACTCTGATTTTTTAGTCACGCTGATAATGAAGTTAAGAGATCCCTGACCTCCTCATCCACAAACACACATTGCAAACTTTTACTAGATAATAGAAGTGAAAACACTGACCTATTCAGTGTTGAGCAAGCAGATAAGGGTTTGTCTCCAGTCAGTCACTTCAGATGATAAACCATACAGAATCAAATGGAGTACAGAGCAGGCTGTGGTCTGCAAGTAGAGGTTTAAGGTATACTTGTATTATTTCCAAATCAAGATGCCACATTCTCAATTATACCTCAGAAGAAGCTTTTAAAAGAAATTAATGTAGGTGAGAGAGAGAGGGAGAAAGAAAAAGAAAGAGAGGAGTGAAATGGAAGAGTAAAATTTGAATAGTTTTGGTTAATTGTTTTACTTAATGGTTCCTATACAAGACTCAAAAGAATATAAAAAAATACAGAATTGCCTAGTCAATGAACATTTGTGTTTTTTTTTTCCTTTTCATTTATCATTTGAAAAATGTATGTTGCACTGTCAGTATTCCGTAGACCAAAATCCCGCAGGTCAGTTTACTCCTGTGGGATATTGAAACACTACATGCTGTTTATCCTATTTTTTTTTTCTGGTAATTGTATCCCCTGATAAGGGGCCTTTCTCCCTCTCCCTTGAACTCTAATTATACTATCTCCAAGTTTTACCACCTCAGAGGTAGTATATTGCAGACTATTTGTAGACTGGTGGAGTAGCTATTCAGCCCCCACACTGGAGAATCATGGAGGTACAGGCCACCTGCAAAAACATTGGTAAATAGTATGTACTCATTTACTATGCCACAGAAGTAAAATGGTCCACTGGATTTTGATCTAAGTGATGCTGCCTGTTGCCACATCCACATTCTGCTGCAGACTATATATTTATGGATACATGACTAGTCATTGAACAAAACTCTGTTCGAAGTCTATTTTATTGAATTCAAATGATTGAAAGACTAGCTCACTGAACAGAGCACAAAAAAACAAAACAAAAAGTAAGTGTTTTTTGCAAGGGCAAACCTCCCCTGCACACCCCATGTGGGGGACTGTGCCCTCTACACCTCATCATCATCAGCCTCCTTTTTCCTATTTTTCTACATGGGATCGGGGTATCATGAGTGCCACACTCCTGCCTTCTTCAACACTCATGCCTGACTGTCTCAGATCTTCTTTCACACAATCCATCCACCTCTTTGCTGAACATCCTCTCTTCCTCTTACCTTCTTCCTGGCTGTCCCAAATCTTCCTCACCAAATTGTCTTCTGCTTTTCTACACATGTGCCCAAACTATTGTAATCTGTTCTCTTTGATATTTTCTGCAATTGGAGCTACTTTGGCTTCTGCTCTTATGTCCTCATTCCTTTTCCTGTCCCACAGTGTGCATCATACGACCTTTCTCAGGCACTTCATTTCCATCACCTCTAGCTTCTTCAACTGTTCTGCCTTTACTGCCCAGGTTTCTGTACTATACAGTATTACTGGTCACACCACTGTCTTGTATACCTTACTTTTCAGCTTCTTTGGCATTCTTCTGTGATAGACTACACATGATACTCTATGCCAGCTGGCTGCAGCCCCTCTGATTCTAGCTTTGACCTCTTCATTCAGACTACCCTTCTCCTCAACTACCCCTCCCAGATACTTGAAGCTGTTTACCTGTTCCCACTATGTTCCCTTCTATCTCTATTCTCAGCTTCTTCTGATTTCCCCAATTTGCTGCCATTACCACTGTCTTATATGTGCCTAGTTTAATCAAATGTGCCTTCAGATTTGCATTCCATTATCCTATTCTTTGCTGACATTCTAGCTCAGAGTACGCCTGCACTGCAACATCATCTGCATACAGCAGATTTGTTGATCCCTCCCCTCCAACCTGTTTGCTGATGCAGTCCATCACCAGTATGAACAGCAGTGGGCTCAGAGCTGAATCCTGATGTACACCCACTCCCACTGGGAACCCCTTTGTGAGGCCGAACACTGTTTGTACTTGAGTCATTGGGTCCTTGTATATAGCCTGCACTAATTCTACCAATGTTTCTGGGACTTCAAACCACCGCAGTACTGCCCAGATCAGCTTTCTTGGGACCTTGTCAAATGCTTTCTTCAAGTCTAGAAATGCCCAGTTGGACTCGCTCCTCATCTCTAGCTTCTTCACAAGTATCTGTCTCAATGCAAACATTGGGTCAGTTGTGCTGCATCCTGATCTTAATCCAAACTGCTCATCTCCCATCTTACATTCTACTACCCTGCGTATCCATTTATTAATCACCCTCTCCAAAACTTTCATGCAATGTGATAGGAGTTTGATGCCTCTGTACTGCCCACAGTTGTGGATGTCCCCTTTGTTCTTGTACACTGGCATGAGTATAGGTTCATAGGTTTATATATAGGTACTAGGCTATGGCCCTAGGGCCTATACAAGCCTAGCCAAAAAGGTACCCTGGCTTTCGCCACCCAAGAAAATAATTTTTCTGTGCCCCTGTCAAGCAGAACCACAGAAGTGATCCCCGGAGTGAATTTCCTATTACCCATCCAATCATCAAGATTTTTCTTGAAGAGTGCTAATGAGCAGCTTTGTTTGACATAGATAAGTGGTCTGCTCCAGAGTATGGGAAGTCTCTGGGACCGGAATCTATCCCTCCAGCATGTTCTGTTTATTGTGGTGACAAGGTGTAGGTCCCTAGAGAATGTAGCTTGGAGGGATTGGGATTTCTTTACGTGGAGCATGTCCAACAGCTCTGAGTTTGACAGCTTTGTATGTTAGGCAGAGATCACCTCTGAGTAGGCGATATGTGACAGAGTAAAGCTGGAGTTTTTTGAGACGGTCTGCATAGGGCATCTGTTTGAGGCCAGTAATCCTCTTTGTGAGGTATTTCTGTGGCCTTTCCAGTTGTTGTAGATGTCTTGTGAGGTACATAACAAAAGGGGCGTTGTACTCTATAATGGGTCTAATGAGTGATGAGTAGAGGTGAGCAATGACCTTTTTTTTTCTGGATGAGAAACCTTTTGTGATGAGGTGTGCCACATAGAAGGATTTCCTGACCACTGTGGCGATGTCATTATCAAAGGAGAGACTACTGTCCACCTGTGTCCTAAGGTCTCTTATCACACTTTCAGTGTTAAGTAGATGACCGCCAATGTGGTAGTTCATGCGTACAGAGTTTTTACCAAAGGGGATGACAATGCACTTTTTGGTATTGAGCTTGAGACCATGGCTTTGACACCAGGCATCTGTCTCAGTGAGGCCCTTTTGTAGGATGTCCACATCGTTAGGAGTTTTGATTATGACTCCTAATTTGTAGTCATCTGCGGATTTAGTTAGCCAAAGACCTTCTGTGTTAGCCTGTACTTCAGAGAAGTAGATATCAAACAGGAGAAGACCCAGGACTGAACCCTGTGGTACTCCACTTGTCACTGGTCTGGTCTGATTTAGAGTCTGCTACTTTCACAGTGTGGATTCTGTCAGTAAGCCAGTTGGCAACCCATCTTGTGACATAGGGATTTATACCTAGTTTAGTGAGTTTATCTATAATTTCAGAGTGGGGGATGGTGTTGAACACCTTGGCGAGATCTAGATAGGCTTTGTGAACCACCTTACCCTCATCTTTGGCTTTGGTGACTACTTCAAAGATGTCTATCAAGTTTAGGAGATATGATCTGCTTTTTACAAACCCGAACTGTGTGGGGTCCAGAGTTTGGAGATCTCCAATGTCTTTGTTTATGAGTTCCATGATGATACATTCTATGGCCTTGCAGACCAGGCTCATCAGGCTAATGGGACGGTAGTTCCTGGGGTCTGTTGTGGCCCCCCCTTTGTGGAGTGGGATAACCATCGCGGTGCGCCATTCAATGGGCACAAAGCCTGAGGTGAGGCTATGATTGAACATGGTACTTAGGTGGGGTGCTAGTTCATTCTGTAGTTTGTGTAGAAGGCAGCCTGAAATGTTGTCAGAGGTGCCATGGATGCTGTGGTCTTGGCTTTGGAGAGTGAGGTTTTTACCTGTGCAGCCGTGATTACAGGAATTTGCATTCTTCCGCTATAAAGATGGGCCCTTTAGGGGGTGAGAGGGGGGTAAAGTTAGCACTGAAACTGTCTGCCAGGATGTTGGCAATATCAGTTGGTTTTGTATATTTAATGTCATTGTGCTGTAACTCAGAGCAGATCTGAGTGTTGCCATTGAGATTCTTGACATAGCTATAGAATACTTTGTGGTTGTCTTTAGAATCGGTGGCGATTTTGTTTTCATAACTAACTTTGGAGGATTTTATGAGGGATCTCAGCTTCTTACTGAGGCTGACCAGGGAGTTCCTCCAGTTGTGGGATTTTACTCTTTTTTGCAACAGTTTCTTTCTTCTGTTGTAGAGTTTGTTTATAGCAGAAGACCACCAGATTGGCTTCCTTTTTTTTGGAGGATAGCATCTTGGTTCTGTTAGGGATAGCATGATCCATGCACTCGTGTAAGTGCTTATAAAGTGCATTTGTGTAGGATTCAACAGTCGTACCTCTATTGTCTATCTGCATGGGTGTCGTGAAGTCTGCCACTTCTGTCTTAAGAAGCTCAAAGTTGGCTTTGGAGAAATTTTTTACGGATGTTTTCCTAATGGGGGGTGGGAGCGGGATGTGGATGTCTAGGGTGATTAGTTTGTGGTCGGATCTGACCAACGAGGAGCTGACCTCTGGTGTGAAACACCGGTCACCCATGTTGGCGATGACCAGGTCTAGGATATTGCTGCCCCTGGTGGGGAGTGTGGATAAGTTGATCCAAGGCGTTGGAATTGATGATATCTAGAAAACGTTGAGCAAAAGAGTTGGTACACAAGTAGTTTTCCCTCAACAGGAGGTATGCTTATTCTCCAGTCATCTGGGATATGCCTTTCTCTCCACACTGCTATTATTTCCCTCAGGAGCCATTTTTCTCCTATCTCATCCAGCATTTTTATCATATCTGCTGTAACCTCATCTGAGCCTGCTGCTTTCCCTGACTTCATCTTCATTAGTGTTGTTCTTACTTCTTCTAGGGTGGGCTCCTCTTCTTCTCTCATTGTAGGGTGTTTCTGGGGCAGTGCAGCTTCTGTGGGGTTTTCTTCATTCAGAAGCTGCTGAAAATACTCCTTCCATCTGCCTTTGATGCCCTCAACACCTCTGCTATATTAAATATATGAACTCCGAGATCACACAATTCCTGACAGAAGGAAAACTACCCTAACTCTAGTATTCAGCATCTGTGAAAATCACTGGTCTCCAGTGCATTCCCTTGGATCTGCATTTCATTCAATTACTTTGATTCAAACAAAAATGCATTAAAAAATAATGCAGTTCTATAAAATGAGATGTTTCCCATACTGACTGTGATGCAATTTATGTACCTTCCAGCTACTGTGGAAAGGGCTTAGTCATGTCCTGTACATACTCTGTGTGTGTAATAACTTGTTTGTATGCATGTTTTATTTCTTTCCTTTCCCAACATTCAAAATACGAAATGTTTGCCACTTGTCATGACATAGGTTCCCTGCAGTCTAGGATATGAATTAACTGTGTGTTCCAGCAACATAATGTTTCTCCTTTAATACATTGCACATGTACCACAGTTGATGCATTTTTTCAGACCAGGAAGTTCTGCATTAATTTTTGATTCAACTTTAGAAGAATGCCACCTGTTGAGTGCATAAAGTGAGAAATCCTTTTGTTTTATTGTGAAGAAACAGTTAAAATGAAACCACAAATTTTATGCACTGCTAAATACACTTATTTATTTTTGTTTATTCATTTGCTAACCTGTTAAATGAACTGGCCTTTACCTGATCCTTTTCAACCATGACCTGAGTGACAAGGACCAAGATACATTTATACATGGAGAGCTTACAGTATCCAATCAGCTAGCATGTTTTTGGGAAGAAACCATATTGCACAGAGAGAGCCAACCCAACCACCAGGAGAAATGTGAACATTTCATTTAGACAGTGATTGGAGGTAAGGGCTGAATACCATACCCTGGCACAGTGAAGCAGAGATCTTAATCACAGAACCACCTCACTGCCTTATATGCCTCATTCTCCTCATAGTCAGAAACAATGCTTACCTAATGTAGGAAAAAGCCATAAAAATGCAATAACACTTCAATTTCAGGTCAGTCATGATCAGTGCCATTAAACTTTTCTATATCCTTGGTTCACATAGGCCTTTAGTACTAGCTTAAAGGCTGTATACTATGATATTACTGTACTCCTGCCCTAACCCCCACACCCACTCCATAAAGTGATACAAAATTTCAAAATAATGCAAGAATGACTTTTATACAAACAAAATTCAAAAATAAATATTTTGAAACATATTGGACAGTGCAGTGGTGCAGCGGTTGTGTTGTCACCTCACAGCAAGAGGTTCTCCAGTTCGATTCTCAGCTGGGGTGCCTTCTGTCTGCATATCCTCCCTGCGTTCATGTGGGTTTCCTCTGGGTGCTCCAGTTTCCTCCCATATTACAAAGACGTGTGTCTGGAGCATTTCTCCCTGTGCGTCCGCTGAAAAATTGGCTTTGTTCCAAGTCGGACTTTCCTGGTAAACAAATGTTAAATAAATAAACATACTTACAATGACTGTAAGAAATACAAGAATGGTGTAATATATGGAGAACATCTCATTAGGGAGCCCAAGATGAAAGAGAGAGGAAGAGGCTTGGTGATGTTTCTAGTAATGCCTATATTTGGAAGATGGCTTAAACCCTGAACAGAAAATCTGTGTTTTTGAAAATCACTGAAAATATTGTAATTGTGGCTGCAGGTTATCCAATACTGAGCTATGTCATTGTTATTGATCCAGGAAACCAAGATGCTGTCCCATTCAGTGTTACAGTCTGAATCATGTTACCACAGTGCACTGCTTATGTGGGAGATGCATTTTTCAAAGAATGTGCCACAATGTAAACTATTATGATATAAAAAATACCTCAAAGCATAATAATGTCATAGTACAGATGCGCAAACATTTTTATGCATGATTTTTTATGAGAAAGAACATGCATTTTTTTTTCTAAGTATGTGCGCTAGAACCATAAACTGTATTTTCTGTCATTGGGAATTTGTTTATAGAAAAATGAAACTAATCTGTTTATCACTTTTTATTTAATATAATTTTATTTTTACATCTTGTTGCATACTCCATACGCATAATAGGAGCTCTGGATGCAGGCGAAGGGTATTACTCGTTTTGTGAACAGTTGATGGAGATTGTTGATGTTACAGGTCTGATCTGATTTATTGTTAGCATCATAAGCATTCCAACAAATTACCGGAACCACCACGATGATAATGAAAACTGTTTTATTTGATAAAAACAAGCGCTTTCACGCACTAACAAGTGCGCTTCTTCAGGTTATAACAATTTTAAAAATGCATCAGTATATATACATAACACACCCTGCTTAACGAGCCAAATCGGCGGCAAAAACTCAATTAGTTATGCAAATTAAAAGTATGTATACTCTTGTTACTAATAGCAACGCTATACTGGCTTGACATCAGGCACAAGTTTGTATATGGTATAAACATAATACATGGAGATATGCATCAACCAAGGATCAAATCTAATCAAAGAAATATTATTAAAACTGTTAGATAAAATTCTATTAAATAGAGAGCTAAAGACTCTTATATATAATTAAATCATATGGCATTCTTACTTACAATGGATAACATCACACTGCACAGTTTACTAAAAGTGCTGCTGAGAAAGATCTAAAAAAGGGGGATCTAAAAAAGCATCATAAGCATAAATGACTTCAATAAAACAGAGATTTATGCACTTCTGATGCATTTCATTATATATTTCAATTTGCAATCTGAATGTTGACACTACCATTGACATATAAATTGTGACCACTAGGTGGCAAACTCTCATACTGCATAGATTAGTGCAAGCACACACAGAATAGTAGGTAATATATAAATATATATATATATATATATATATATATATATATATATATATATTTTTTTTTTGATCCCCTTCTGCTTCATTCCTTATGGCTATCCCAATACTTTGTCCAACTCCGGGTCTGCCAGCACCTTCTACTGCCCTTGGACTATCTCCGTTTTAAGCTTAGTGCCAGCATGCAACCTAAGGGCTTCCTGGGAGTTATGCCATTGACATTTTTCACCAGAGGATTTTTTTTTATTTCCCACATTTTGGTATCCCCCTCTGTGATGCATTCATCTGTTACATCTGAGGGCTTCACCCCTCTAAGGACCATGCCTGTCCACACAGAATGTCAAAATAAATGCCCTCCCCTCCTGGGATGAGCACGCCCATCCCTCCTTGCCAGCTCATCAACCACTTGAGCTGCTAATCATACCCTGCTTACCTGGGCCATAGTTAGGGCTATATCCCTGTAGCCAAAGTGCTTGCCATCAGAATAAAAGCTTTTATACTAAAGCAGTATTTAGATGCCGGTCACAGATTACATGAGCGTTTCATTTTGGACTGCAGTTATAAGTGTTTAAACCAGACTGGATATTTTATAAAAAAACAAGGCATTAGATTGACTAAATATAATATTTGTTTAATGATCAGGCGGTATTTGTTGCTTGCAGTTAATTGCTCAACAATGTGATCAATAGGTTGTTTTTTTATTTGGTAGAAATCCCATACTGTACAGTTTTTAATACATGGAAATTTTTCTAGATTTAACATATTATTATTTAATTTAAATTCAGGGTTCATGTGTATCGGTTGTGCCATAATTAGAGAGTTCCTTATATTTAAGGAGGAGATAAGGAATTGAAAACTTGTTACTTTGTTGATTATTATCGGATGTATGTTAAGATTTCTTAGAATTTTACTGCTAAGGAAAGGGATAGCTTTGGGGTTAACAGTAGAAGTATTAAAATGTTGGTAATATATTTTTATCCATAGAGGGTACCAGGAATTATCAGATGGGTCGAATTGGGTCAGATGCACAATGTGATTGGCATTAGTAATGTGATAGTATATCTGAAAATCAGGTAGGGTCAGTCCTCCTTTTTCTTTGGGTAATGTTAGTTTTTTATAGCTAATTCTGACGTTTTTTGGGTGCCATAGAAATTTACTCAGTGTAGTTTCCATTTTATGGAAGAAATTGTTTGTCACATGTTGACTAATGGCCTGGAATTGGAATAAGATTTTGGGAAGTATGTTCATTTTTATGATTGATGCTTTGGAGAGTAGAGAGAGGTTAAGTTTTTCCCATCTAGCCAGGTCCTTTGTTATTTTAACCCAAACTCAACATTAGTTAGGCAGTTAGTATATTTGAGCAATATCAAATTATATCATAGCAGCTCAATGTGAAACAAGGTTTATTAATATGTACTCTACTTCATATTATACTTTCATTTTGTCTTTTTGTAATTTTGTTACCAAAATGTTTCTACATGTACTAGTAGTCCACAATAAGTAATGTATTTTGTATTTTACTTTATCTGCCTGTGAACTGAAACTGAAATAAATTAAAAAAATCAAAAATGAAAAAAAAAAAACAAGGCATGATTACAGAGTTTGTTGCAAACACTGAGAAGTGTGAAGGTTACCTGGGATAAGTTATTGTGTTTATTCATTCTTTTTATTGATTGCATGTTTGCAAATAAATGTGTTTTTCTAACATTTCAGGAAATGGAAGCGATGACGTATTATTTGGGATTGTGATTATAGCCCATCTACCCTTCACCACATCCTTTACAACTTACGGACATTATTTCCTTCACATCAGACTATTCTGACCTGACTTCCCATGGCATCAACACTTTTAGTCTGGGATCAGAACAGTGTGTGTGTGTGTGTGTGTGTGTGTGTGTGTGTGTGTGTGTGTGTGTGTGTGTGTGTGTGTGTGTGTGTAATAGAAAATGATACCTTGGAGGGACCAATAGAGGGCTAACATATTTGCTACGGAGGCTGATGTCTACAGAAGGGGTGAGTGAGTTGGGAAGGTGGCCTAATGGTTAAGGTGTTTGCTTTACAAACAGAAAGTTCAGGGTTTGAGTCTCACAAGGGATAATTAGCTAGGCTTAAAATGGCTCGTAAGTGCAATTAGCCTAGTACTTAACTATGAACCTATCTATGAACCTAAATGGGAGGGAGGTTGCATGGCATCCCTGAAGCTAAATGCAGTGGAACTTTGTGCTGGTAATGCTAATAAGAGGAAAGAAGTGCTGGTGTTCAGAGGAATCATATTTCTGGGTATCATGTGTACTGCAGATGGCTGAGAAGGCAAGAAATTACTTGCAAGTAGACTTGAGAATGTCTGAAGTGGTGGGTTTACACCAGTGAGAACACAGGGGACAATAGATGGGAACTCCTTTACCTGTAACTGTACAGAAAGGGAGTAGAGGAAACTCATAAAAAGTAGAACTGGGGGGGGGAGCTGAGTAGGATATATGTAGAAACTATTAGTTTAGGTAAACATATCTGGGTTACAATCTGTGGTAAACGAGGTCTAAAGGTGAAGACTGCAGTACTAAGAAAGACAGGCGATTCTGTACAGGGATATATTTATTTAAATGTAATTTAATGTTTTGATAACCAGGTGAGTGTTCTGATTCAAAGTGTAATTTTCAGTCATGACCCAGGAAAAAAAAAATAGCATAAATTATAGTTCAAGCAAAAGTATATGATGGATAACATACAAAAGCAAAATGTAAAATAAGTATACAGTACATTGTGAATAAAATGACAACACTTGGCGAAATACCTCTCTAAATCCATACCGAAATTATGAGATATTCCTTAAATCTCATCAAACATGAACCCTATGACTGATGTCAGGACAAACTTAAATGAAGTAACAATCTTTACCTAATTTTGCACATTGAATGCAGAACTACTGGAGGTGCTGAAACAGTGTGCAAAAGAAAAACAATACCATTATAGAAGTTAAGTCACTCAGTCACTTTTAAAGATGTACCATCATGGTTCTGCTATCTGGGCAAGTAAAAAAAAAAGAATGGTTGGAACTGCATGAATGGCTGAGAATATAATGTAAAGAAGAAGGGTTTGGGTTTGTGAAAGTCTTTGGAATGCATGAGAGATTGAAGAAATGTGGCCAGGGTCAGTTTACAGCTTAGTAATAAAGAAACAAGAGTCTGAAGACAGGTCTGCAGCAGTGCACAGGAATCACTATATTGCTTTGCTGTAACTGGGCGAAGGGGAGGAAGAAGACGTCACATTTGAGGGAGTGAGATTACTTCTTTCTAGCATGTTTTCCCCTTTACAAAGGCTTACATACCTGCTTTCTTCTGCTTGTCATGTAACTCTGAACTGGTGGTTATACTGTACATAAGCTGATTTATTCAGTGGACCCTCAGCTTCAGTTTATCCCTGCTAATGTGGTCAATTATCTGCTATCGGCTGTGGTGGAGAGTGTAAGCATAAGATACCCTGTGGTGCACTACTCTGCAGCAAGTGATCTTGTTTATCATTTGCATATAATCTCTTCTAACTTGGTTGGCTAATTTTATTAGAAAACAATAATCCTACACTGTATATTGTGTCTTCATTGCCTTGTAGACTACTGAAATGCTTCTGCTAAACATTGACTTTGCCAAAAAATCATTCTGAAAGGCCACCAAGTGTGTTCAAGTTAGCCGGAAAAGGAAAGTGTGGGCGATATTCATTTTCTTCTTACATACTGCTTAAAGCCACACAAGTAGAGCCGCACTGTATGTAAGGGGACTGTGATTCAGAAAGCCATTGCAAGCTACAGTATGAGGTTCCCTCAGTTGAGCAGTACATTTTCTGCTGACCTTTTTGGACCCCACATGGAAGTGTTGCACTCATCAGGCATAGTCTATGTACACTAGGCTTGTTCACATCATGGAGAGCTAGTCAGCTCTGGAAGTTACAGAGTATTAGTGTTCATAAACATTTGTACTACGCAATGACTAAACAGACTAGTATAGGTACAATGTGCTATTAGCCGAATACACCCATATGTTGTGAATGGAATAATCTGAGCAGGGCAGGTCTGCTCTGGCCATGTCACCTTGTTCAGATTGTTGTCAAGGGTGAATAATATGCCAATAAATACATCAGAAACTAAGCATATGAGATATGTGAGACATAAATTGAAAGGTGAATATTTAATAAAGCACACAGTGATTGAAACTTTGGACTCATTTAAGTACCTAGGTATATGGGTAGATCCAGCTTTGAGTTTTTCTAATGATATCAACCAATTGGTTAATGATAGTTATAGCACTAGAGGATGTATAAAAAGATTTATAAAGTCTAAGAAATCAGAAATGGTGAAGTCATTGTTTGTTAGTTGCATTAGACCCAAACATGAGAATGGAATAACAATATGTATATAAACCTTATAAGAAAACAAGCATGAGTAAACTGGAAAGAGTGCAGTGGAAGTATATCAATGGCATCCATGGATGTGAAAATTTAGGTTTACTGCGGAAATTTTGAAACAGCTTCAGTCAACCGTGTAAAATGTCGACCCAAAATGCTGAATTCGAAACTCCGAATAGTAAACCAAAGTGAAAATGAATACATCGACCACCGTGCTTCGATGTATTCAACATAGCAGGAGGTGATGTCACTCACCTCCTGCTGTGCACATTAACGTACCATTGAATTTTACAGTCAACAGTACATTAATTCTACTATTTTGCGTAGCCCCCTGCACCCCCCCATGAGGGGGCTGAACCCCCCCCCTTGCATTTTAAATATACCAGCTCCGAGATTGCACTTCAGTGAGGAAATGGGCTAATTCCCTGTTCCTCACTGAAGAGCGACCTCCCTTCCCAATGTCAGTACATCGCTTGTCAAATTATGGAGTGCACAATTCATCTTGATCATTTGTGGTCGACCTCTGTTGGTTCTGTTATATGCTCTTTGGAAACCTTGAATTCGACCTTCGGGACATCGACTGGCTGCACTTCGTTTAAGCATAGTAAACCAAAATTTAAGTTATTATGAAAGACTAAAATATCTGAACTTGTACAGTGTCTCTTACAGATGTCTAAGAGGAGATCTTAGTCAGGTATATAAGGCATTTAGGGACAACTACCTCTGGGAATGTTTGGGGTTATCACAAAGTACTAGAGAATCATCAGACAACCTATGTAGAAGATTCTATAGGAATGAGAAGTGTACCAATTGGTTCTTTGACAGAGTAGGTAATGCATGGAACAGACTACCAAATTATATTAAAGCAAGTATTAGTTTAGATATTTTTAAGAACATTCTGGACACTTATTATGAGAATGACTGTTTTGGTATATTGGCAGGCTAGAAGGGCATTAATGCCTGTGCTTGAAATATTTGTATGTCTGTATGTAATAATGTTCTGTAGTATGTGTGTGTGTGTGTGAGAGAGTTTATACTCTGACCTTTAACTATCATTTTGGGGGTTTCCTAGCTGAAAAGAAAAAGCTTTTAAAGGAATACGCAGTACCTAACTATCCACAGGCTCTTTTTCATCAAGTGTAAGTGATATCAGCATTTTATGCTGGGGGTCTTTGGCTTCAGTGCCAAATGAGAGCTGGTCACTTAATCAGGTAATAGTCCTAAGTTCAGCATGATAAGAGTTCATGTGAATCAATGCTCTACCTGGTAAATATTCATTTTTTATTCCAGTGTGACATTATAATATATTAAAGTACCTTAACAATCTCCTTTCTCACTAACAGATGATATTTTCTCCTCTCACAGACAACTGATACTTTAGTACACCTTTTGGGAGCTTGGAAAAAAGCATTGGATTTTGTGGACTTTCTGTTATTCAACCAGTCTAAATATGTCTACTTTACAGTTTGGTCTCCACACCGGTATAATAAGTACTTGACAGGCTATATCAATCAAGTTACTTTCTGCTATTCCATCCATGTCTTACATTTCCCAGTGTTCACTAATGGTTTCCCATGGCTCTATTCTTTGATGTCTTTTGTTCCACTGTTTATCTCTGATCTCATTTAATAAATTATGCCTGAATGCTACTCTGTATGCTGATAAACTGGTCTTGCTCTGTCCAGTGAAAGTGAACGATGTTCACTGAAATGGGAATTTATCAAAATTTGGGACTCATTTGGAAAAAAATGGCTATACATGCGTGTAAAGCTCCATCATTTCTGTTTGGTACTTTCAAGAAACCTTTTCACTCTCCTCTGCTTAACTTTGCTGACTCTATAGTTCTTGTAACACATGGTTCAGGCTTAAGTACTAAGGACTGCAGTGTGAATTCACTGTTTCCTGTTTTGTCTGGCTTCAACATAGACTGAATAAAACAACAAGCTCACTTTTGAGCTTCCTTTGTAGCTACTATGTTGTCCTCAGAGCATACAAGGGAAGTTGTAGGAAAGATAGAAAAATAAATCCTCCTTAGACCTACAGTATGCACTGTTCTCATGATTTGGTGCTGTTAAAACTTGGAATGACTACAAATTATAAAATGTAAACCACAAGGCAAGATGAAAAGCGAACAAAACATACCAAAACCAAATCAGAAAGTTTGCTGGAGTACCAAATAAGGGCCCGAGTCTGAAATAAGGCAGATGAATTTATTTAAACAATACAAACAATAACAACAGGAAATCACAAGTTGCAAATTATAAAATGTGCCGTTGCACTTTTTATGCTGTTGGTGAGACCTGCATTGTGCTGTAATGCCTTGTCATTAAAAGTTCATCCTTCCAAGTATCTTTCATACTTCAGAGGTTCCTGTTTACCACCCACTACCCACCGTCCCTTAACAAATTTTCTATTAGTACTTCATGACACTCTTTTAAGCCTCTGGGTGATGGTGCTATTACCTTAGTACTAGCCTGCATAAAGGCAACTAAACTAGTCTTATCCAAACTAGCACCAAAAACTTGGAACAGCTTGCTCACATCCATCAGAAACATAAATATGTAGGTTATCTATTTCCTCATGGGTAATCTTTAGTTCTTCTTATGCGACTAAGCAGTCCACCTCTGTGTCTCACAGATTTGTGTGTGACCAGTAGTCAGATAAGATGGAATGTGAATTTTTTGATTTCTTTTGGAGGATACTGTTTGTCTAGATGTCTCAAATACATGCAATTGCAACTTAAAGATTCTTCTCTTGTTTTTGTTTGCAATTAAAAATAATTTTGTGACATGTAAAACAACATAAGGTAATATTTACACGACATGCTCATCATAATATTAGCTGTTGCAGTAATGAATAAAATAAAGAAAAACAATAAGTAGGCTAACAAATGACCGCACTTTAAAACTAGCAAACAAGTACCAAAGCAAATCAATGGTCGTAAGATGTACGGCTGTAAAAACATAAGATTTATTCTTCACAAATAGATGAGCGCTTTCACCACCTTCCCAATGGCTTCCTCAGACCATTTACATCAATATTAAAACATTGCATTACATATATAGTTAGCTACTCACATTATTTGCTCCAATTGGGCTTTCAAACTAAATTAAATTATTTCCACCTTTCATTTTGAATTTCAGAATCTCATCCCCTAGTATGCTTTGTGCATGTCCCTGACGTCATGCGATCAGCAAAAGAGGTGGCTTAAAGGGGAACTACATGTAGAGTAGCATTTTCTATAATTATTTCATTCATAAAATACATAATAGACTAAAAAATCGTCCTACCCTACATTCACATCCGACTCTCCTACTACACAATTCACTTATAAAAAATGCATCCGTTACATTTCATATTAAATCATGTCATTCAGTTCATTTATAGTCATTATACTGTTCAAAACAAATGAATGCACTTTTCTAAAGCTTTTCTATATACATTCTAAATACTTTGATAAACACTTTAATAAACAGTACATATACTTGTGTAGAAACAATATTAAAAATAATAAAAAAATAATAATTAATAATAATAATAATAATAATAATAATAATAATAAAAATAGAAATGTTTACCACTACTGCTTCCATTTTTATTATTATTACCTCCTAATTCCCCGGGCATCCAATATCGGCTTGACAGAGACCTTTCAATTCAGGCCATATCCCTTCTCTGCTGTCAGTCGGAGGATCCATCTGAGCTCACTACTCTTGACCTTATTTTTGATATTCCCCTTCCTATCACCTGAATTCACTTTATCAATAACCATAAATAACAACGTATGTACACCTTTATTAGTTAAGTCATACTTAGTGCACTAACTGGATCCTTGGCTCTTAGGCTATTGATCTGTTCCCTAATTCTATCCCTTAACATACGAGTGGTCGCCCCTATATAGAAATATTTGCAGCATTCACACTGGGCTAGATAAACAACATTTTTAGCTGTACAATCTGCCAATACCTTGAAATTATATATTTTACCAGTGCTTGGATGTCTAAATTAATTACTATGTTTTATATAACTACACCAATTACAATTTCTACATGGACGCCCCCCCCCCACACACACACACACTTTACATCTACTAGATCCCTTTCAGGGTAGCATAGCATCCTTTTCAAGTTCTTCCGATTCCTAAACTGGAATCTCGGTGCATCCCCCGCTACTCTCTTAATTTTATCATCTGTCAGAAGGATGGACCACTGTTTCTCCAGAACCATCCTTACTTTCCCAATATCACTAGTGTATGATGTCAGGACATCAATCTGTCCCTCCTCCTTTCTTGCCCCTTCTTCATATCTGACTTCATTTTCAGTTATAGCTGAGTAGTATGGCCTTCCTCTATCTGTCCTCAATCTAGTAATTTCATCCAAATTAGAGGCTAGTTCCTTCTCCTTATATCCTCGGATCCTTAAATCATTCCTCAGAGTCTGCTTCCCTTCCTTAAAATCCCCCTCCTTTCTACTTAATCGGGTCACTCACATCCCCTGGCCTTTTATAACATTCCCAAAGGTTCTCCTAGGGTGCATGCTGGTCCTATGTAAGAGTGTATTCCTATAACACTCTTTCCTGTACAATCTAGTGTCCATCTTCCCTTCTTGGGATTTCTCAACATATACATCCAAATAATCTATCTGTATATTTGATGATTTCCTTGTAAATTTATGAAAGATGGTCGTACTATGTAACTGGTCTACAAACATATCAAGCTCCATTTGTGTACCGTCCCATAAAATAAAAATATCGTCCACAAAGCGACGATAATATTTCACACATTTCAAGTATGCATCCATCTTAAACACCTTTTCCATCTCCTATTGTAACATTACTGTGTTGGCGTAGCTATTGGCACAACTAGTGCCCACAGCTATGCCTTCATGTTGGAGATTGTACATGCCTTCAAATACAAACACATTATTATTCAGCACTGTCTTCATAAATAAAGTAAATCCACCACTCTTTTGTCATATTCATTATTTTGTTGTAGATACTTATTTAAATATTCCACTCCAGTATCATTAGGGATACTGGTAAACAGGGAGACCATATCTAGGGTAACAAACATGTATTCTTGTAGCCCATGATGATCCTCCATGAACATATATAGGTCTTGTAAAACTGTTTTGTATCCTTAAGTACAACACTTGATCAATCTAATACTGGTCTATGATGTTTAGTGTCTATTAAAGTGTTTATTAAAGTATTTAGAATGTATATAGAAAGGCTTTAGAAAAGTGCATTCATTTGTTTTGAACAGTATAGTGAATATAAATGTACTGAATGCCATGATTTAATATGAAGTGTAATAGATGCATTTTTTATAAATGAATTGTGTAGGAGGAGAGCCAGATGTGAATGTAGGGTAGGACAATTTTTTAGTCTATTATGTATTTTATGAATGAAATAATTATAGAAAATGCTACTCTACATGTAGTTCCCTTTAAGCCACCTCTTGTGCTGATCACATGATGTCAGGGACATGCACAAAGCATACTAGGGGATGAGATTCTGAAATTCAAAACGAAAGGTGGAAATAATTTAATTTAGTTTGAAAGCCCAATTGGAGCAAATAATGTGAGTAGCTAACTATATATGCAATGCAATGTTTTAATATTGATGTAAATGGCCTGAGGAAGCCACCGGGAAGGTGTTGAAAGCGCTCATCTATTTGTAAAGAATAAATCTTATGTTTTTACAGCCGTACATCTTACGACCATTGATTTGCTTTGGTACTTGTTTGCTAGTTTTAAAGTGCGGTTCCCTTGTTAGCCTACTTATTGTTTTTCTTTATTTTATTCATTCTGCTGTTGGAAGTACGCAGGAGTATGGCAGAAGGTGTAACCCATAGTGGCATCGAGTTAGACTAGAATCCGCTTGGGGCTATAAGCAGATGCAAAATAGATGGCTTGACAAATATACTTCATAAAGAGATTAATCCCTTGTTTGTAGAAATGTAACTGGGGGATACAATATTGGATGGAGAAATAATGAATGTGGATTGGACTAAGTTTAGACAAAGCTTGAATAAGCTAGAGGACGATATGTTCAAGCTGAAGAGGCAGCAGGCACAACGATTCCACTTTGAAGCCTGCCTCTATTATCGTGTAGTGCCTAGGGGGTTAAGGGTACTCAAAATGCCCGTATATGGAACCCAATACCTTGAATTGCTTGCACGATGGCAAAATATAAATATGGAGACAAGCTTCAGCTACCTGAAGCTGATGAATGATTTCTTTAGGCCGGAGGAGGAAAAATGCATAAAGGAGATAGAGAGACAAGAGGAACTATACAGGCAGTTCCCAGCATGGATGGTGGATTGAGCAATTGGAGAAGCTGTTGAAACAGTTAGCCTCTATGAGAAGAGGCTGATTCTACAGAAGCGGAAAAAATTAGATAGAGACATATCTGATTTTAAGAAAGGACATGTTTTCTCCTGGCTGAGAGGGGAAGCCGGGAGAATGACAAACCCAATACAAGATGACAATATTCGGGTGATAGAACATATAGATAGACCTGGGGATAATGGGTCAACATCAAATACCATGGTAGAGACTGGTATTAGAGGAGAGATGCCTAATGAGAAGATGCAGTAGGTGGATACTCATGCTGAGACCATTTCCAATGACTCTCAAGAGATACCACCAACACAAATATTGGTTAAAAGGAAAACCAACCTACAGTCATCATCACAGTTTTTTCCGAAGCTCCCCCTGCCCATACGACAAGAGAGAGGGAGGGAGCGCTATTGATCTATGAGTCGAGGGAGGAAGAAAAGGAAAGAGCAGACCGAACCAGTAAACTATCCCACATTAAAGAGGATGTGGAGTCAGACGGATCAATAGTATGGAATATATCAGCAAAAATATTGACTGAATGTGAATTATCTGTATTAAATAGAGGTTTGTCTTTTATTTTGGCGCAGGGTGCTGACCTACTGGATACACTTATTGATTTAAAACCTTTTTTGTAGGAATGTTATTCTAAAGTTAATGCATCAAGATAAAATGTTAAAAAAGGGGGACAATATGCTTAGAAAATGTAATAGCTTTATATCTATAAACCACTCAGTACTTGAAGCCTTTAATAAAGTATGTGAGGATGACTTACATGAAGTATTAGGTAAGGAACAACATGGAAGGAGGTTTGTAAATTTGACTAAGTCTGAGCAACAAGCCCTTCAGGGGCTAAGAGAGGATGTATCCCTTATGATTTGACCAGCTGATAAGGGTGGGATGATTGTCATCATGGACAAAGGTTTTTATGTTACATTATTGAAATTGATGTTAAATGATAGCAAAGTTTATAAGGAGGTTCGTATGCACCAAACTGATGGTATGATTAGGAATGTAGACCTTATGCTGAATAATTGTTTAATGCAATATACAATAAGTTTGGAGTTAATGCAATTTCTGAATGTTGAGCATCCAGTAATACCTATGTTTTAAGGATCCCCGAAAATACATAAAGATCCGAGAAAACCACCCTTTAGGCCCATAGTGGCGGGTAGGGGATGGCTAATGGAGCCCTTCTCAGTGTTCATAGAAAAACATCTTAGACCAGTATTAGATAGATCAAGTGTTGTACTTAAGGATACAAAACAGTTTTTACAAGACCTATATATGTTCATAGAGGATCATCATGGGCTACAAGAATACATGTTTGTTACCCTAGATGTGGTCTCCCTGTTTACCAGTATCCCTAATGATACTGGAGTGGAATATTTGAATAAGTATCTACAACAAAACAGTGAATATGAAAAAAAGAGTGGTGGATTTACTTTATTTATGAAGACAGTGCTGAATAATAATGTGTTTGTATTTGAAGGCATGTACCATCTCCAATGTGAAGGCATAGCTATGGGCACTAGTTGTGCCAATAGCTACGCCAACACAGTAATGTTACAATAGGAGATGGAAAAGGTGTTTAAGATGGATGCATACTTGAAATGTGTGAAATATTATCGTCGCTTTGTGGACGATATTTTTATTTTATGGGACGGTACACAAATGGAGCTTGATATGTTTGTAGACCAGTTACATAGTACGGCCACCTTTCTTAAATTTACAAGGAAATCATCAAATATACAGATAGATTATCTGGATGTATATGTTGAGAAATCCCAAGAAGGGAAGATGGACACTAGATTGTACAGGAAAGAGTGTTATAGGAATACACTCTTACATAGGACCAGCATGCACCCTAGGAGAACCTTTGGGAATGTTACAAAAGGCCAGGGGATGCAAGTGTCCCGGTTAAGTAGAAAGGAGGGGGATTTTAAGGAAGGGAAGCAGACTCAGAGGAATGATTTAAGGATCCGAGGATATAAGGAGAAGGAACTAGCCTCTAATTTGGATGAAATTACTAGATTGAGGATAGCTAAAGCAAGGCCATACTACTCAGCTATAACTGAAAATGAAGTCAGGTATGTAGAAGGGACAAGAAAGGAGGAGGGACAGATTGATGTCCTGACATCATACACTAGTGATATTGGGAAAGTAAGGATGGTTCAGGAGAAACAGTGGTCCATCTTTCTGACAGATGATAAAATTAAGAGAGTAGTGGGGGATGCACCGAGATTCCAGTTTAGGAATCGGAAGAACTTGAAAAGGATGCTATGCTACCCTGAAAGGGATCTAGTAGATGTAAACTGGGGGACACGTCCATGTAGAAATTGTAATTGGTGCAGTTATATAAAACCTAGTAATGAATTTAGACATCCAAGCACTAGTAAAATATATAATTTCAAGGTAATGGCAGATTGTACATTTAAAAATGTTGTTTGTCTAGTCCAGTGTGAATGCTGCCAATATTTCGACATAGGGATGACCACTCGCATATTAAGAGATCGAATTAGGGAACAGATTAATAGCCTAAGAGCCAAGGATCCAGTTAGTGCACTAAGTATGACTTAACTAATAAAGGTGTACATACGTTGTTATTTATTGTTATTGATAAAGTGAATCCAGGTGATAGGAAGGGGAATATCAAAAATAAGGTGGAGAGTAGTGAGCTCAGATGGATCCTCCAACTGACAGCAGAGAAGGGATATGGCCTGAATGGAAGGGTCTCTAGCCGATATTGGATGCCCAAAGAATTAAGAGGTAATAATAATAAAAATGGAAGCAGAAGTGGTAAACATTTCTATTTTTATTTTATTATTATTATTATTTTTTTATTATTTTTAATATTGTTTCTATGCAAGTATATATACTGTTTATTAAAGCGTTCATTAAAGTATTTAGAATGTATATAGAAAAGCTTTAGAAAAGTGCATTCATTTGTTTTGAACAGTATAATGACTATAAATGAACTGAATGCCATGATTTAATATGAAATGTAACGGATGCATTTTTTATAAATTAATTGTGTAGGAGGAGAGTCAGATGTGAATGTAGTGTAGGACGATTTTTTAGTCTATTATATATTTTATGAATGAAATAATTATAGAAAATGCTACTCTACATGTAGTTCCCCTTTAAGCCACCTCTTGTGCTGATCGCATGACGTCAGGGACATGCACAAAGCATACTAGGGGATGAGATTCTGAAATTCAAAACGAAAGGTGGAAATAATTTAATTTAGATTGAAAGCCCAATTGGAGCAAATAATGTGAGTAGCTAACTATATATGTAATGCAATGTTTTAATATTGATGTAAATGGTCTGAGGAAGCCACCGGGAAAGTGGTGAAAGCGCTTACTTATTTGTGAAGAATAAATCTTATGTTTTTACAGCCGTACATCTTACGGCCATTGATTTGCTTTGGTACTTGTTGCAGTAATGACTTTTGGAGCAACCTGCCTGCAGAACACCCAGTGAATGGTCTGAGTTCCAGGATACTGTACCTTCCTCCTCCAGGCCTGATGGAAGTCCTCCTACATGGATGTCTGGACGTCACTGGTATAAGAGAGACATTGACTGATTCAGTCTTCAATTCTTTCTTGTGGCAGTTTGCAGAACACTGATCATCACTCCAGTGGTTTGATTTGTTTTCGGTATTCAGTTAAGAAACATATTGGAAAAAATGTGCTAGTTCTTGTATTCTGTGCATTGTATGCTAGCCTGTATTATCTTTCATCAGACTAGATGATTTTGAGGAAGAGAAAGCTAAGAATTATACTGATTGTGGGAAACAAATAGAACATAAAGATTTTCACAGTTAGTGTGCATTCTGCTAAGATACAGTGCACAATGTGCCCATTTGTCCCCAGTGTGTTTTCTTCAGTCCTAGGGTAATCAAGGTTAGGGCTAAATCTCAACAAGGCTACTTAACACTAAACAGAGTGGGCATTTAATCTCAGACCATCATGACATTAGGCAGATCCACTGCTGACCTCCCACCCAAAAAGAAAAAAAGTATTAATATAATCACCCAAAATTAGAAGCACATCAGGAGGCCAACAACATTCTGTGGGAGTCAGAAGAACATCCTAGAAGAAGGTGACCATGTTGGTGATGTACTGTTGAAGCCCTTATGCTAACATTTATTGCTGCTAAGGCCTCTGACACATCTCCAAAAGAAGATGCCACACTTTTGGATAGTGACATCTTACAGACCAAATCAACCCTACTATTATTGACTCCTAAGACCTCTCCACAGACTTTGAGTTACAACATCCAAAAACTAGTTAATGGAGGGGTGGTAGCATCTCTGTGCTATTTATATGCAAGAATGCCAGAAGTGATTGTATCAATGCCTTGGGCATCCACCCATAATCTGAGTTCTCCAAGATAGTCCCCATTTTGAAACATAGAGCAAACAGTCCAAGCCTAAACTGATGTTTGCTGCCTTGCTTCATTCTGGCCTGGAGGGCCATTTAATATATCCTCTTCCTAGGCTTCCTCTTGGGTTCTTTTCAGGTTGGCCCAAGATTTTATGGAATTACTGATCTCTAGACACCCCAAATCTGATTTTCCAGCAGTGTCTGGAGTCCCTTCTTCGAAAAGAAAAAAAGTAGCTTTCCCCTAAGGAGGATTCTGATTCTTCTGACTCAGAAGTGGATAAATTATCCAATGTGCACCAAATGTTTTCTCTCTTCCGGGTCTAAAACTGAGGATGTCCTGTCCTCTGCTTCACTCCCACCAAGAAGATGTTTTATTTGTGGACATTCATCTTAGAATGAAGGAAACCTTCAAAAAGAAGGATAAAATATTATCCTAGAGCCAGATTAGATACAGAGATTTTCTGGAAACATGGAAGTACTGGAAGATGCATTTCCTAAAGCATCCTTGGAGCCAGGTTCCATGACTTCAATAAGTATTTACTTAATTGTTTGGCTGGTCCAGCCATGATGTCCACGGATTATAGCAAGGGAACTACTATGACTCCACCCAGGAATCCCCTTCCCAATAACAGAGAGAGCAAAATTCTTGACCAGTTTGGTAAGAAAGCATACACCTCTGCTACTTTAGACCCTTAAAAATATCAGGAATCCTTCTTGACTCAGCCGAAGGCAAAGGCAGAGAAGATAAAGAACAAGGACCTGAAAATGAAGATGCTTGAGCAATTCAACCTCAGTGCACAGGTCACCAAGCATTACATGAAGTGTGGCCATGATACAATAGAGCTTTCATGCAGACCAGCAGTTGGAAGAGTCTGGTATAAGGAGCTAGGACTGGCTGTGGAGTCTCCCATGCTAAATCTTGTCACAGTAGAACTCTTTAATGCACCTCAGGCCAAGGAGCTTCTCTTTGGATGGCCTGCAGAGAAGATGTTCAGTAGACTGGAGGAAAAGGGGAAAACATTGCACTCAGTCAAGCTTGTTTTTCATTTTCAAATGCTTTAAATACAACAGGAATTACTCCACTACGGGCTGACCTGTCTACCTAAGCAAGAAAGGAGCAAGCTTTAAAGGGGAGCAAAGACTACTATGAGAAAAAAAAGGCAAGCAGACCAGAAAGGAAAGCCTAGGGGTCTCAAGGCTATGATAGACAGATAGAACAGCTATGAGTCCAAAAGCTTATCCCTCCCCCAACCCCCAAGTACAACCTCAACCCTTTCCTTTTCTAACCCCCCCCCCCTGCTGTGCCCCCTTCTCTTCCTGTAATGATGGTGGCAGGATGGTCCTCTTTGTAAAACAGTGGGAGACCAGAACTTAAGACAGGTTGGTTCTGCAGTCAGGGGTACATGCCTTATTTTAAAAACAGACCAAAGTTTTCATGTATTCTGCCAATTCAGATAGGTCAAGTATACCTGGCTCCCCCTGCTAAAAGACGTCCTGTCTCAGAGAGGCATAGAGGGAGTACCAAAAAAGAAGGCATAGGATTTTACTCCAGACTTTTTCTGGTTCCAAGAAAAGAAGGGTCCTGGAGGCCCATCTTGGACTTATCAAAATAAACAGGTTTCTAAATGTTCAAATTTTCAAGATGCTAGCTTTACAGAACCTTCTACCTTTACCTCTTCTGCAAGCCTGTCTGGTCACCCTGGACCTAAAAATGCCTGTCTTCACATATCCACAGCCATGGCAGATGAAAGGTTCATCAGGTTTGAAGCAGGGTGTTCTCATTTCTCGTTTACCTTCTTGCCCTTCAGCTGGTTACCCAGGGTATTTACTAAGTATCTGGCTTCTGTAATTGCTTGCTGCATAACCAAGGAAGCATTATTTATCCATACCTGGATGCCTTGATCAAGTATTTTCACTAAAGGAAATACAGAAGGCACCATGGTTTACCCTGCCATACTTCCTAACCTTGGGCCTCTCTAAAAATGTTCCAAAATTACACCTCCTGCCAACAAGGCAAGTACTTTTTCTGGGGTGACTACTAGACTCTGAGCAGCACAGGGCCTTTCTCTCCCCAGACAAGGTGGCCTTTATATGCCACACTTTAAAACAGTCACCCAGCAAATTCAAATCACAGCAAGAGACTTATGTATCTTTTTGTATCCTAATGGTAGATCTGGCAATGGTGTAAATGAGGAAGTTATAGTGTACTTGAGAGACAGATGATGCTAGAATACCTAATTCTTGCAGTGCCCTATTCCCATGTTACCTTGCATAAAAAATTAACTCTTGTGATGGATAAATCAAGTCCACATCAGTCTGCGAATGCCCATCAAGCTAGTCATGTGTCCATAGACCCTCACCATAGACTCCTCTGACTCAGTCTGGGGAGTACATGTAGAAGACATGAAAATACAAGGAGTTTGGGACAGGGCCCTCAGGAAAAGACATATCAACAGAAAAAAAATGTTGGCAGTCATTCTACCCATCAAGGCCTTTTAAACTGTTCTGCAGCAGGAAACCTTGCTCATCCTCACTGCCAGCACCACAGTCATTTGTTACATCAGCTTACAGGAAGGAACCAACTCATACCTGGTGTGTAATCTAGCAATGCAATCCTGGTATTTAGCCCAAGTGTCAGGCTTGACCCTCAAGACATCACACATTGCATCTAATTAAAATACCTTGACAGACCATCTGAGCAGAATAGAAGCAGTTCCTCACAAATGAATGCTGAACAGGAGCATATTTCTGGACTTAATCCATTAAGGGGGTGCAAGAACTGTATCTCTTCTTCTCCAAAGGACAGACAACTAAGGATGTTTTGCATCAGGATACCAGCAACTAGGGTCTGGACAACAGATGCTGTCTACTTGACTCTGGAAGGCCTAGTTCTTTATGTTTTTCCTCCAATACCCTTAATCCCCAGCACACTCCTAAAGATAAAGGGGTACAAACTACAAATGATTAGAGGAGCTCCATTCTGGCACTAGGATATGTTAGAGCACATTCAGCTAGGACCATTGCAACTACTACTGCCTTTTTACAGAGGGGTCATCTGACCATGCATTTTTATTATCACAGGATCATGGGAGGTTTTTAGGCTAATGGCCCTGGGGCCCTTACAAGCCTAGCCAGGAGTTTATCCCCAAAAAGAAACCTCAGTCAGCACCTAACCATTATAGTCCTTAACCTAAAAATTATAGTCTTTGTCTTGCTTCCTAGGCCAAGGCAGTGATTACCACAGTGATTTCACAGTCACTGCTGCCTCCAAGTAATTCCACTAGCCACCTACCCACTGGTCTGCAATCTCTGCGATATTCCAAAGAGTCATTACTGCAACAGTAAATATTACAAAGAAGGTAGTACTGCTGTGTTAGGAACTTACATAAACTGTAGATGTTTGAGTATATTCACTGTTACAGTACAAATTCCCTTCCTCCAGCCTCTTTTTGAATTTTGCAGACTTTCTTGCATTAGGGTGGGTATTCTACTCCAGTCCTTCCACCTTCCCTTTCTGTTCCCTTATCAGGTACTTCGCCTCTTCAGGGCTGACCTAGAACCCAAAGAGGCAGCTTAGGGGTCTTTTAGTTGGGAACCTTACTCAGGGGACTATTTCATCCAAGAAAGTCTGTGCAGTGAAACCTCTTTCCTGTGTTTACCAGTCAGTGCAAGCAAGAAATGCAAATGGTATCAGCTCATGTCCTTGTTACACCACTAATGTCCTGATTATAGGGTTGAAGGGAGTCCAGTGAGCCTGGGGGGTATAGATCTCTTAAAGTGAGGCTAGCCACTTTTTCTTGTGCAGGCAACTAGTCCTTACAGGCATTACTGCTACAATTAATATATTGCAACATCTACAGTCATGGTATATTCCTTTACAACTACACAGTTGTACCTTGATTACTGTTGGTACAGCAAGTCTGTCTGTGCAAACATGTACACGTGTCTAGAGAGCAAGAGAGACATAATATTATGCTGTAATTTAATATAAATTATAATTATTACCCTTTTGGTTATGCAAATTCAAAGTTAGGAAGAACTTGGAAACAAAGTCTGGGAGAAATGAAATATACTTTTATCAGGGGCATCATGTAGCTAATGGATTATAAAATGTTTGAAGATAAATCATACTTTCTAGCTGTATTAGTCTGAAGAGTGATGTATAGCTGAAATCGGTAAGCTATGATGCAGGCACAATGAAAACTAAGATTATGGAATGAAAGTAAATCTTACAAATGCAATGGGTTCAGCTGTGTAAATAAAGCTCAGATATTTTAGGATGTCATCTAAGATGTGTTTGAGCCGAGTTTTATAAACACATTCCATGCTTTGATCTTTATCACTTATTTCAAACAATTTTGTCAAGTAAAATAAAAACTCAGAGCTAATACATTTATTTTTCTTATCAGTGACTGTTACTTTAGTTATTACCTCTGTATAAGGAAATACAAGTGTATGTACTGTTAGGGACAGCAGTGTGTGTCTCATTACTGTACCTAATAACGACATGTCTTACTGATAGTTATATAGTTAATAAACTGGTTGGTGTATAACCCCGAAAGGTGAAGTCAGCTAGGGTGAACCAAGGCTGTCTTTTATGAGGGCATAGCTTAAACCTTACTGCTGAATTTTGAGTTATCCTAAGACCTGACAATCACATTTCTATATCGGGTATAGCAAAAAACTCATTTTTGTATATTTTTATTTAATAAGTACTATTAAAAACATAGGCATCTTGAAAACTGCTAAGGTTAGATATTTACTACTACAGTTAGTATAGCTATGACATAATTAGGATGTTATGCTATTGATCAGCATACAGGCTCCCTTCTCACCCTGATGCATAATATTAAACCTTGACTTTTTACAGGTTCCCCTCACTTTGGCTTGGGTTAATCAAGAACACAGAATTGCTGTATGACGTTAGAATAGTTACACTTTGACTCATGAGATCTTCATTTAAAGAAGTTTCAGTAAAAATATGTGAGTAATGTAGGTAAGACACACAACACAGTACCAGATTTATTTTTTGTATTAAAAATGTAAATTTTTACAAACTAATGGAACACACATGCACATACAGCAGGGTGTGCATATGTTTTAGACTAGCATACATTTATGGTATGTGAAATCTGATGTCCATCTGATGTTCTGAGCTTGTGAAAGTTCAGATGGTGTTAACAGAATATTCCTTAAATTGATTCTCCTATGTCTAAAAATTAAGTGTATAAGATATTAAAAGAAAATGCCTCTGTCTTTTTTGTTGGATCTATTCGAACATTGAGACACAGCCTCCCCATAGTGCCTTTTTTAGGCAGTGCCAAACCAACAGACCTACCAATGTAACAAATTCTTCCAATGCCAGGTTGAAACCACTACTGCTCAATGCTATGAGTCTTAACAAGAAACTACACTCCCTGGAAGCTCTCCTCACTGTGGAGAATGCTGACATTTGTGCAGTTACAGAGATGTGGTTCAAGGCTGTGGAAAGCACCTCAGCAGTGCAAGACAACAATGCCTATCACGTATAGAGACCACCCTCTGAAAGGAAAAAATAAAAAGAGGAGGTGTCTCCATTTACATAAAAAACAATCACACCTCTAGATTGGTCAGGCAGGATGACTCTCTTGAACTACTCCATGTCCAGTTGACCACAGGCCATATTCTCCACCATATAGTTAGCTACAAGTCTCCAACTATCAACCATGAAAACC